>NC_143025.1:47702500-48002500 GCF_057628025.1 Oncorhynchus mykiss
TGCATGACAGACCAAAAAGCAAGCCATGAGGTCATGAATTAATGAATTAAAATCAAATCAAATGTTATTTGTCACCATGCGCCAAATACAACATTTACCTTACCGTAAAATGCTTATTTACAAGCCCTTAACCAACAATGTAGTTCAAGAAATAGAGTCAAGAAAATATTTACTCAATAAACTAAAGAAAAATGTATTTAAATTCAGTAAAACAACAAAATGACAATAACGAGGCTATTTACAAGGGGTACCGGTACCAAGTCAGTGTGCGGGGGTAAATAAATTTGCAAAAAATTCAAAAATTGTGTTTTTACTTTGTTGTTATTGGGTATTGTTAATCAATTTTAGAATAAGGCTGTAACGTAACAAAATGTAGAAAAGATCAAGGGGTCTGAATACTTTCCAAATGCACTGTAAATGTAAACAAACACTGTATAGCTTGAAAACATGGTTAAAACTATAATTTTTACATTATGGATGGTCTGACCTTGAAACCATAGCTCTGTCTATGAATTTGAGAGTTTTTACATTTCTCCAGCCCCGTCCCTCAGGTTTTTACAAAAACCGGGTTGGGAAAAAACACTTTGTTATTGTTTCAATTGCTGATGGCTCCTTTAACTGTTGTAATAAATAAATGAATTATTCAGGGTTAGACAACTGCTGGCTTATTGAACAAATCCTGATTCAACCCATTCTGATTCTAGCCCCACGTTCCATGATGTAATTCACTTGATGGTGATGAGATGTCATTCAGGTGTTGATACGTATACATTTCTGACAGTTCATTTATGTTGAAGTCAACTGTATGCCAATGAATAGGCATCAAATCTGATAGGTCGATGGGTCATTCAAGTTAAAATTAGGAGCTCTCTGGGTTAAATGCGGAAGACACATTTCAGTTGAATACATTCAGTTGTGTAACAGACTAGGTATCCCCTTTCCCTTCCCCTCCCTGTCATTCACATCACCGTGGGAGATTATATTGTTTGGAAGTCTGTTTCATAGCCTCATCCTACAGGATCTTTGGGATGCAGGCTGGGACTTGCTGCTACTCTCAGTGGCTTTTACACAGATTTAAAGGGTGATTGCTTTCATAAATGCTATGAATTTCCCCTGAAGCTGCTGCCACTACAAGATGAATCCTTTTTATGTATTAGTCAGTACAGTACATGGCACATATTGTGAACACACATACACACACTCAAAGAATAAGATTAGTGCCATCAGCCCAGGGTTGGGGTCAATTCCACAAATTAAATTCTAATTACATTCTCTATCCCTGTAAATTAAATTTAATTCAACTCAAATTCCAGGTCAGTCTTTTAAATTAGAGACAATTCAATTCCTCTGAATTCCAATGTTAGGTCAATTAAATAATTAAATTCCCAATTCAGTATTATCCCCAACAATTCCACAAATTTAAATTAAATTCCCTCAGGTTTTCAAGCTGATCAAAAGCCTGCCTTAATGAATTGGACTTGGAGTTCCTATCACTGCTTAAAACAATTGTTTTAATGTCATATAGAGCTGCTCTTTTTTTTAAATCTTCATTAAGAGCTGTCATTTTAATGTGAGGAACTGCAGTTTTGTCAGAATTGTTTTCTATTTTGTGTTCTGTTATGGGAGTGGTACAATTCATTAAGGAACTGTTCAGCCAGCCTATACTTGAAAATATAGAAAATATAGCTATACTGGAAATATAGGAATACTGTCAGGTGCGTGAATGAGGACCCAAAAGCGAATTAACAAACAGAGTTTCTTTAATGATGAACACACGTGGGCTCAGATGGACAGGTAGATTCCGACAGGACAGGACAAGGTTGCAGCAAACACGATGATAGTCTGGTTCAGGCATGAGACACACAAACAAGAATCCGACAAAGACAGGAGCAGAAACAGAGAGAGATATAGGGACCTAATCAGAGGGAAAAAGGGAACAGGTGGGAAAAGGGGTGAATGAGGTAGTCAGAGAAGACAAGGAACAGCTGGGGGAAAGAGGGACAGAAACGGTAACCTAGTACGACCAGCAGAGGGAGACAGGGTGAAAGGAAAGGACAGAAAGACACAACATGACAATACATGACAGTACCCCCCCACTCACCGAGCGCCTCCTGGCGCACTCGAGGAGGAAACCTGGCGGCAACGGAGGAAATCCTCGATCAGCGCACGGTCCAGCACGTCCCGAGAGGGAACCCAACTCCTCTCCTCAGGACCGTACCCCTCCCAATCTACGAGGTACTGGTGACCACGGCCCCGAGGACGCATGTCCAAAATCCTACGGACCCTGTAGATGGGTGCGCCCTCGACAAGGATGGGGGGGGGGGGGGAAGACGAGCGGGGGCGCGAAGAACGGGCTTGATACAGGAGACATGGAAGACCGGGTGGACGCGACGAAGGTATCGCGGAAGAAGAAGTCGAACTGCGACAGGATTAATGACCCGAGAAATACGGAACGGACCAATGAACCGCGGGGTCAACTTGCGAGAAGCCGTCTTAAGGGGAAGGTTCTGAGTGGAGAGCCAAACTCTCTGACCGCGACAATATCTAGGACTCTTAGTTCTACGCTTATTAGCAGCCCTCACAGTCTGCGTCCTATAACGGCAAAGTGCAGACCTGACCCTCTTCCAGGTGCGCTCGCAACGTTGGACAAAAGCCTGAGCGGAGGGGACGCTGGACTCGGCGAACTGAGATGAGAACAGCGGAGGCTGGTACCCGAGGCTACTCTGAAAAGGAGATAGTCCAGTCGCAGACGAAGGAAGCGAGTTGTGGGCGTATTCTGCCCAGGGGAGCTGTTCTGACCAAGACGCAGGGTTGCGAAAAGAAAGACTGCGTAAGATGCGACCAATAGTCTGATTGGCCCGTTCTGCTTGACCGTTAGACTGGGGGTGAAAGCCGGAAGAGAGACTGACGGAAGCCCCAATCAAACGGCAAAACTCCCTCCAAAATTGAGACGTGAATTGCGGACCTCTGTCCGAAACGACGTCTGACGGAAGGCCATGAATTCTGAAAACATTCTCGATGATGATTTGTGCCGTCTCTTTAGCAGAAGGAAGCTTAGCAAGGGGAATGAAATGAGCCGCCTTAGAGAACCTATCGACAACCGTAAGAATAACAGTCTTCCCCGCTGACGAAGGCAGTCCGGTGACAAAATCTAAGGCGATGTGAGACCACGGTCGAGAGGGAATGGGAAGCGGCCTGAGACGGCCGGCAGGAGGGGAGTTACCGGACTTAGTCTGCGCGCAGACCGAACAAGCAGCCACGAAACGACGCGTGTCATGCTCCCGGGTGGGCCACCAAAAACGCTGGCGAATGGAAGCAAGCGTACCCCGAACGCCAGGGTGGCCGGCTAACTTGGCAGAGTGAGCCCACTGAAGAACGGCCAGACGAGTAGGAACGGGAACGAAAAGAAGGTTCCTAGGACAAGCGCGCGGCGACGGAGTGTGAGTGAGCGCTTGCTTTACCTGCCTCTCAATTCCCCAGACAGTCAACCCGACAACACGCCCCTCAGGGAGAATCCCCTCGGGGTCAGTGGAGGCTACTGAAGAACTGAAGAGACGAGATAAAGCATCAGGCTTGGTGTTCTTAGAGCCCGGACGATAAGAAATCACGAACTCGAAACGAGCGAAAAACAGCGCCCAACGCGCCTGACGCGCATTAAGTCGTTTGGCAGAACGGATGTACTCAAGGTTCCTATGGTCAGTCCAAACGACAAAAGGAACGGTCGCCCCCTCCAACCACTGTCGCCATTCGCCTAGGGCTAACCGGATGGCGAGCAGTTCGCGGTGTCCCACATCATAGTTACGTTCCGACGGCGACAGGCGATGAGAAAAATACGCGCATGGGTGGACCTTGTCGTCAGAGAGGGAGCGCTGAGAAAGAATGGCTCCCACGCCCACCTCTGACGCGTCAACCTCGACAACGAACTGTCTAGAGACGTCAGGTGTAACAAGGATAGGAGCGGATGTAAAACGATTCTTGAGGAGATCAAAAGCTCCCTGGGCGGAAACGGACCACTTAAAGCACGTCTTGACAGAAGTAAGGGCTGTGAGAGGAGCTGCCACCTGACCGAAATTACGGATGAAACGACGATAGAAGTTCGCGAAGCCGAGAAAGCGCTGCAGCTCGACGCGTGACTTAGGGGCGGGCCAATCAATGACAGCTTGGACCTTAGCGGGATCCATCTTAATGCCTTCAGCGGAAATAACAGAACCGAGAAATGTGACGGAGGAGGCATGAAAAGTGCACTTCTCAGCCTTCACAAAAAGACAATTCTCTAAAAGGCGCTGGAGGACACGTCGAACGTGCTGAACATGAATCTGGAGTGACGGTGAAAAAATCAGGATATCGTCAAGGTAAACGAAAACAAAGATGTTCAGCATGTCTCTCAGGACATCATTGACTAATGCCTGAAAGACAGGTGGAGCGTTAGCGAGGCCGAAAGGAAGAACCCGGTATTCAAAGTGCCCTAACGGAGTGTTAAACGCCGTCTTCCACTCGTCCCCCTCCCTGATGCGCACGAGATGGTAAGCGTTACGAAGGTCCAACTTAGTGAAAAACCTGGCTCCCTGCAGGATCTCGAAGGCTGAAGACATAAGAGGAAGCGGATAACGATTCTTCACTGTTATGTCATTCAGCCCTCGATAATCTATGCAGGGGCGCAGAGACTCGTCCTTCTTCTTGACAAAAAAAAACCCCGCTCCGGCGGGAGAGGAGGAGGGGACTATGGTACCGGCGTCAAGAGCTACAGACAAATAATCCTCGAGAGCCTTACGTTCGGGAGCCGACAGAGAGTATAGTCTACCCCGGGGGGGAGTGGTTCCCGGAAGGAGATCAATACTACAATCATACGACCGGTGTGGAGGAAGAGAGGTGGCCCTGGACCGACTGAACACCGTGCGCAGATCGTGATATTCCTCCGGCACCCCTGTCAAATCACCAGGCTCCTCCTGTGAAGAAGAGACAGAGGAAACAGGAGGGATAGCAGACATTAAACATTTCACATGACAAGAGACGTTCCAGGAGAGGATAGAATTACTAGACCAATTAATGGAAGGATTATGACAAACTAGCCAGGGATGGCCCAAAACAACAGGTGTAAAAGGTGAACGAAAAATTAAAAAAGAAATGGTTTCGCTATGATTACCAGAAACAGTGAGGGTTAAAGGTAGCGTCTCACGCTGAATCCTGGGGAGAGGACTACCATCCAGGGCGAACAAGGCCGTGGACTCCCTTAACTGTCTGAGAGGAATGTCATGTTCCCGAGCCCAGGTCTCGTCCATAAAACAGCCCTCCGCCCCAGAGTCTATTAAGGCACTGCAGGAAGCTGACGAACCGGTCCAGCGTAGATGGACCGACAAGGTAGTGCAGAATCTTGAAGGAGAGACAGGAGTAGTAGCGCTCACCAGTAGCCCTCCGCTTACTGATGAGCTCTGGCTTTTACTGGACATGAAGTGACAAAATGACCAGTGACAAAATGGTGATTCTCCGTTCCCTCTCCTTAGTCGAGATGCGGATACCTCCCAGCTGCATAGGCTCAGCTCCCGAGCCGGCAGAGGAAGATGGTAGTGATGCGGAGAGGGGGGCAACGGAGAACGCGAGCTCCTTTCCACGAGCTCGGTGACGAAGATCAACCCGTCGCTCAATGCGAATAGCGAGTTCAATCAAGGAATCCACGCTGGAAGGAACCTCCCGGGAGAGAATCTCATCCTTTACCTCTGCGCGGAGACCCTCCAGAAGACGAGCGAGCAAAGCCGGCTCGTTCCAGCCACTGGAGGCAGCAAGAGTGCGAAACTCAATAGAGTAGTCTGTTATGGATCGATTGCCTTGACATAGGGAAGACAGGGCCCTGGAAGCCTCCTCCCCAAAAACAGATCGATCAAAAACCCGTATCATCTCCTCCTTAAAGTCCTGATACTGGTTAGTACACTCAGCCCTTGCCTCCCAGATTGCCGTGCCCCACTCACGAGCCCGTCCAGTAAGGAGAGATATGACGTAGGCGACACGAGCAGTGCTCCTGGCGTAAGTGTTGGGCTGGAGAGAAAACACAATATCACACTGGGTGAGGAACGAGCGGCATTCAGTGGGCTCCCCAGAGTAACACGGCGGGTTATTGATTCTGGGCTCCGGAGATTCGAAAGCCCTGGAAGTGGCCGGTGGATCGAGGCGGAGACGGTGAACCTGTTCTGTGAGGTTGGAGACTTGGGTGGCCAGGGTCTCAACGGCATGTCGAGCAGCAGACAATTCCTGCTCGTGTCTGCCTAGCATCGCTCCCTGGATCTCGACGGCTGAGTGGAGAGGATCCGAAGTCGCTGGGTCCATTCTTGGTCGGATTCTTCTGTCAGGTGCGTGAATGAGGACCCAAAAGCGAATTAACAAACAGAGTTTCTTTAATGATGAACACACGTGGGCTCAGATGGACAGGTAGATTCCGACAGGACAGGACAAGGTTGCAGCAAACACGATGATAGTCTGGTTCAGGCATGAGACACACAAACAAGAATCCGACAAAGACAGGAGCAGAAACAGAGAGAGATATAGGGACCTAATCAGAGGGAAAAAGGGAACAGGTGGGAAAAGGGGTGAATGAGGTAGTCAGAGAAGACAAGGAACAGCTGGGGGAAAGAGGGACAGAAACGGTAACCTAGTACGACCAGCAGAGGGAGACAGGGTGAAAGGAAAGGACAGAAAGACACAACATGACAATACATGACAAATACAGGTTGACATGATTACAAATCCTACAGTAAATGTTTGATACTATATGCATTAATTCCATGAACTGGGAAATATATCGATATCAAATTCCAATTCAATTCCAAAGATGAAATGTTTTCCCAATTCCAATTCAATTCCTACTCTAAAAGTCAAAACAGTTTAATTCCAATTCAATTCCAATTCCATAACCTGAAGACTTAAAAACAAATCTAATTTAATTCAACGTAAATTCTCTACTTCCTGCGGGAATTCAAGAATAGAAATGTCAAATTAAATTGGAATTGACCCCAACCCTGCATCAGGCTATCCTCCAATAGCAAATGCTGACTAGTGCTGTGTTCACTAGTCGGAAGTAGAAAACGTTTACATTTTTAACTGGTTGTAGTTATACACATGTCACATTCAATCAGTTAGTCGGAAATGTACAAGTTTCCTAGTTTGATGGATTTGTTGAATTTCTAAGACAAAATATAAATGAACGAGGGTGCTCCAGCTGGTGACGCCTCCACATACAATTTAAGAAAGCAATCAAGGATAACAAAATAAAGCTTGAAAGCATATTTCCATTGTAGTCCTTTTGGAGAGAGGCTGCTGGCTGGTGAACATTAGATCAATGTTCACCAGCCACAGTCAGCCCAGAACTTCCTTGATTTACAATTTATTTAAAAACACATGTTGTATTTCACAATGATTTTGCATTGTGAGTGGTGAAACTGTCTAAATACACCTGTCATTGCTTTTTAGCCCTGATCAAGTTTGAAGGGGATTTCTTAGGATACTCCTCTAACGATACGATGCATGCCCTTGGAGAGCATAAAACCTCATGACCAATTATAGTTCAACCGAGCTTTACCAGCCAAGGTGTTATGGTGGTGATGTCTATGCTCTCGGGCCAATTAGTCACCATGGCAAACAACGATTTGTTTAGTGCTTGTGTTAAATGGTGAAAGCGACACCATTGATGGGAAGAGCATCTAACTGTGCTGCCCTTGTGACCCTGTTCCTCCGTACCGCTTCAGGTGTTTCTGGCCGTGGGCTTCATCAAAGGGCTTGCCCCTGTGTGTGTGTGTGTGTGTGTGTGTGTGTGTGTGTGTGGGGGGGGGTGTGCGTGCGTGTGTGTGTGTGTGTCTGAGTGTGTGTGCATCTACAGTATGTAAGTGTGTGTGGTGGGGTTAGGCTGTGTTAAAATCAGCTCCAGGGAGTTAGTTGGTGAGTTGGTTGGGGGCAGAGTTAGGCGCTGCCTGCCTGCTTGGGGATTGGCCAGGTCGGTCGGCTGACTAGACCGACAGACAGACAGATTTTCTCCTGCTGTCTGACGGCTACCAAGCCTAGCGACTTCAAAGACAACCAAGCAATTTGGGCTCGCCTCATCTTTGAACCTCACCTGATTGAGGCGTTCCCTTACAACCTTCCCCTAACCTCCCCCCCATCTCCCTTCCCCCAACATCCCAATCTCCTGGGCTGACATCTGGGAGCAGGCACTGGCAAGCCTGGGTAATGCCTGGCGGTGGGTACTGACAAGAGGAGTGGTGGCAGGCCCTACCCTCCAACCAGGCGGAATCTTAGGCGCTTAAGACCAGTTAACCCTTGAGAACAGACTCATTTTCAGTATAGGGAGGCACACAATATCAAAACGTTTTTCAAACAAAAACAAGCGTTTCTTGTTGAACAATAAGAAGGTCTCCGGTTCAGAATGTTACATTCCGTTTTGTGTCTACTGAACATGACCCAGGATGTTTGATTGGCTGTGAGGGATGATGGGAAATTCCCTATTGCTTAAAAAGCTGAGTGGATACGGACAGCGTGTTGAATTTCATTGTGTTGCTGGTACACAGAGTGCTATGTGAGAACTGACACAGGAGTGGTAGTGTTTAACAACATAGTGGTGTGTAAGGTCATTGCTCAGCTCAGTTTTCTCTAATTCAAGTTTCAGTACTATGTGCTCATAGAAGCTTTCCTAACGTTATCGGTCATAGAAGCTAACCTTATTGGATCTAGCTGGGCACAAGTATAGACACATTTATTTAAAATACTTTCTGCTGTGAATTGCTGACTTTAATTATTGAAACATTTCACAAAGACTGGAATATGAACATGATTTTTGATTTAATAATCATGATTTCCTTGGTTTAATAATCATATGTGGAGGAGGCAATAACGTTCAGACATATATTATTTGCTCTTAAAGGGCCAATCTGCAGTTCAAACAATAACAAACAATAACAGAGCAAACACCCCACCACTATTTTGGTAAACAGCTGGGGGATGGGGCTGACATTGTTTACAAACAGTGGAGTAAAACAAGTTTATTATGGGTTCTGATGCGGTAGGACAGATGAACTAAGCTTGTCAGTTATTAGATATATTCTTCAAAAATCATTGATTTCATTCATCAGAGATTTGCCCTTTACAATGGCCCTGAGCTGAGTGATTGATGACAGTGATTAGTGCTTTCTTATTATTAACGTTGTTCTTCATTGGCTAAGACGGAATTTATCATCTCCCACCAGGAACGGAGAGAAGGAGAGAGAGACAGAGAAAGAAAGAGAGAGAAAATAAGATCTATCCTCCCTGGTTTTACTCTGTACTGTTGCTTTTGGCTGAATGTCTTTGACTCTGGTCGATTGAGGAGGGATTTGTATTCTTTCTCCTCCTTAAAGTAAAGGGGAGGGACTATAGTTTAGAAACAAAAAGAGGGTTGGGATAGAAAAAGAGACAGGACATTTATCATTAGACTCTCTGTGTTGGAATAAGTAGGTTACACACACATACACCGACTCCCAACCTCCTGTCCTATATTTTACACACTGTGTGTATTTTGTCTGTGGACTATATTGTTAGGACTAGCTGCTCAATAAAGGCAAGGATTGTTCTTTTTAAAGATGGTTGACAAGCATAGGACGTTGTGTGACTGCAGGTTAACATTATCCCCTAAATCTTGGGAGAAGTGAACAACGCACGCACGCACACACACACACACACACACACACACACACACACACACACACACACACACACACACACACACACACGTTCGCTCGGCTCAGGAATGTTTTCTCGCTCTCCAGACCAATTAGGCCAAAGTGGGTGCGTCTTCAGGCAACCAAGAGGAGGCTTAGTCCCGATGAGGCATCCCTTTGCACCAAAATACTCAGAGATTAGTTTGACAAAAGACTAAGGTGCATTTCCACACCTGTGCCGAAGGGGAACCTAATCCTTCAGCCTTTACAGCACTCTGTAGATACCTAGTAAACACATAGACACGCACCCACCCACATACACACACACCACTTTTAACAACCCACACCAGCTAACTGAGAATGCTACTCAACTGATCAGATCTGTGAGTTTCTCTGTCCGTTCTCCCACCAAACCTCAATTAATATATCATTTACAGTGCCTTTAGAAAGTATTCACACAACTTGACTTTTTCCACATTTTGTTGTGTTACAGCCTGAATTTAAATGGATTCAATTGAGATTGTTTGTCACTGGCCTACACACAATACCCTATAATGTCAAAGTGGAATTGTGTTTTTAGAAATGTTTACAAATTCATTAAAAATGGAAAGTTGAAATATCTTGAGTCAATAAGTATTTAACCCCTTTGTTATGACAAGCCTAAATAACTTCAGGAGTAAAATGTGCTTAACAAGTCACATAATCAGTTGTATGTTTTCACTCTCCTTATGCAATAATAGCGTTTAACATTATTTTTGAATGACTACCTCATCTCTGTATACCACAAATACAATTATCTGTAAGGTTCCTCAGTCGAGCAATGAATTTCAAACACAGATTCAACCACAAAGACCAGGGAGATTTTACAATTCCTCGCAAAGAATGTCATCTATTGATAATTGTAAAAAAATATATATAAAAAACAGACATTGAATGTTCTTTTGAGCATGGTGAAGTTATTAATTACACTTTGAATGGTGTCCACCCAGTCACTACAAAGATACAGGCCTTCTTCCTTATTCTGTTGCTGGAGAGGAAGGAAACTCCTCAGGGATTTCACCATGAGGCCAATGTTGACTTTAAAACAGTTACAGAGTTTAATGGCTGAGATAGGGGAAATCTGAGGATAGATCAACATCATTGTAGTTACTCCACAATGTTAAACTCAATGACAGAGTGAAAAGAAGAAAGCCTGTATAGAATAAAAACGTTATCTCCTGAAGACAAAGTGTTATTATAGGGGCAAATCCAACACAGCACATTACTGAGTACCATTCTTGTATGCTTGTCATTGGCAAGGACTAGGGAGTTTTCCTCTAGGAAAAATTATAGAGGAAAACCAGGTTCAGTCTGCTTTCCAACAGACACTGGGAGAAAATTTCACTTTTCAGCAGGACAATAACCTAAAACACAAGGAAAAATATACACTGGAGTTTCTTACCAAGATGAGTGGCCTAGTTACAGCTTTGACTTAAATTGGCTTGAAAATCTATGGCTTGAAGACTTGAAAATGGCTGTCTAGCAATTATCAACAACTTGACAGAGCTTGAAGAATTTTTTAAATAATAATGTGCAAATATTGTACAATACAGGTGTGCAAAGCTCTTAGAGACTTACCCACGAAAGACTCACAGCTGTAATCACTGCCAAAGGTGACTCTAACATGCATTAACTCTAACATGCATTAATGGGTGTGAATACTTCCGTAAATTAGATATTTCTGTATTTCCTTATCAATACATTTGCGAATATCGTTAAAAGCATGTTTCACTGTTATTATGGGGTATTGTGTGTCCATGGGTGAGAAAAATATATATTTATTCCATTTTGAATTCAGGCTGTAGAACAACAAAATGTGCAATAACTCATAGGGTATGAAGGGGTATGACTACTTTCATACCCTTTGATTACAACTAGGACAAATGTGTCAAAACAGAAACTGTACTTATATGAAGGTGACATAACATCAAAGAGAGAGTGAAGAGACCAAAGCTGTGTAACGTTATTCACCCTATGTGACCCAGCCTTGAAGGCCAGTGTAAGAAGCTCTTCTTGCCCCTAACCACAGATATGGGGTCAGTTTACTTCAGCCCACTGCAAGTCTACACATCTTGGAGCTAGTATATGAAACTGACCTTAAATCAGCAAAGGTTGGCAAATTCAACCAAAACAGCCCCCATTCAATTTTGTTCCCCCTTCATTTTAGAAAGACACCGAAACACAATGTTTCTACCAAAAGTCATGGGATATACAGTGGCTTACGAACGTATTCATCCCCCTTGGCATTTTTCCTATTTTGTTGCCTTACAACCTGGAATTAAAATAGATTTTGGGGGGTTTGTATCATTTGATTTACACAACACTTTGAAGATGCAATAGTTTTTTTATTGTGAAACAAACAAGGGAAAAAAAGAAAACTTGAACGTGCATAACTATTCACCCACTCAAAATCAATACTTGGTAGGGCCACCTGTTGCAGCAATTACAGCTGCAAGCTTGGCACATCTAGCCACTGGGATTTTTGCCCATTCTTCAACGTAAAACTGCTCCAACTCCTTCAAGTTGGATTGGTTCCACTGGTGTACTGCAATCTTTAAGTCATACCACTTATTCTCAATTGGATTGAGGTCTAAGCTTTGACTAGGTCATTCCAAGACATTTAAATGTTTCCCCTTAAACCACTCGAGTGTTGCTTTAGCAGTATGCTTAGGGTCATTGTCCTGCTGGAAGGTGAACCTCCATCTCTGGAATCTCAAATCTCTGGAAGATTGAAACAGGCTTCCCTCAAGAATTTCCATGTACAGTATTTAGCGCCATCCATCATTCCTTCATTTCTGACAAGTTTCCCAGTCCCTGCAGATGGAAAACATCCTCACAACATGATTCTGCCACCACCATGCTTCACTGTGGGGATGGTACTCTTGGGGTGATGAGAGGTGTTGGGTTTGCACCAGACATGGCATTTTCCATAATGGCCAAAAAGCTCAATTTTAGTCTCATCTGACCAGAGTACCTTCTTCCATATGTTTGGGGAGTCTCCCACATGCCTTTTGGCGAACACCAAACGTGTTTGCTTATTTTTTTCTTTAAGCAAAGACCTTTTTTCTGGCCACTCTTCCGCAAAGCCCAGTTCTGTGGAGAGTATGGCTTAAAGTGGTCCTATGGACCAATACTCCAATCTCCGCTGTGGAGCTTTGCAGATCCTTCAGGGTTATCTTTGGTCTCTTTGTTACCTCTCTGATTAATTCCCTCCTTGCCTGGTCTGTGAGTTTTTGTGGGCAGCCCTCTCTTGGCTGGTTTGATGTGGTGCCGTATAATTTATATTTTTTAATAATGGATTTAATGGTGCTCCGTGGGATGTTCAAAGTTTCTGATATTTTTTATTACCCAACCCTGATCTGTACTTCTCCACAACTTTGCCCCTGACCTGTTTGGAGAGCTCCTTGGTCTTCATGGTGCCGCTTGCTTGGTGGTGCCCCTTTCTTAGTGGTGTTGCAGACTCTGGGGCCTTTCAGAAATGGTGTATATATACTGAGATCATGTGACACTTAGGTTGCACACAGGTGGACTTTATTTAACTAATTATGTGACTTCGGAAGGTAATTGGTTGCACCAGATCTTATTTGGGGGCTTTATAGCAACGGGGGTGAATACAGTGCCTTGCGAAAGTATTCGGCCCCCTTGAACTTTGCGACCTTTTGCCACATTTCAGGCTTCAAACATAAAGATATAAAACTGTATTTTTTTGTGAAGAATCAACAACAAGTGGGACACAATCATGAAGTGGAACGACATTTATTGGATATTTCAAACTTTTTTAACAAATCAAAAACTGAAAAATTGGGCGTGCAAAATTATTCAGCCCCCTTAAGTTAATACTTTGTAGCGCCACCTTTTGCTGCGATTACAGCTGTAAGTCGCTTGGGGTATGTCTCTATCAGTTTTGCACATCGAGAGACTGACATTTTTTCCCATTCCTCCTTGCAAAACAGCTCGAGCTCAGTGAGGTTGGATGGAGAGCATTTGTGAACAGCAGTTTTCAGTTCTTTCCACAGATTCTCGATTGGATTCAGGTCTGGACTTTGACTTGGCCATTCTAACACCTTGATATGTTTATTTTTGAACCATTCCATTGTAGATTTTGCTTTATGTTTTGGATCATTGTCTTGTTGGAAGACAAATCTCCGTCCCAGTCTCAGGTCTTTTGCAGACTCCATCAGGTTTTCTTCCAGAATGGTCCTGTATTTGGCTCCATCCATCTTCCCATCAATTTTAACCATCTTCCCTGTTCCTGCTGAAGAAAAGCAGGCCCAAACCATGATGCTGCCACCACCATGTTTGACAGTGGGGATGGTGTGTTCAGCTGTGTTGCTTTTACGCTAAACATAACGTTTTGCATTGTTGCCAAAAAGTTACATTTTGGTTTCATCTGACCAGAGCACCTTCTTCCACATGTTTGGTGTGTCTCCCATGTGGCTTGTGGCAAACTTTAAACAACACTTTTTATGGATATCTTTAAGAAATGGCTTTCTTCTTGCCACTCTTCCATAAAGGCCAGATTTGTGCAATATTCAACTGATTGTTGTCCTATGGACAGAGTCTCCCACCTCAGCTGTAGATCTCTGCAGTTCATCCAGAGTGATCATGGGCCTCTTGGCTGCATCTCTGATCAGTCTTCTCCTTGTATGAGCTGAAAGTTTAGAGGGACGGCCAGGTCTTGGTAGATTTGCAGTGGTCTGATACTCCTTCCATTTCAATATTATCGCTTGCACAGTGCTCCTTGGGATGTTTAAAGCTTGGGAAATCTTTTTGTATCCAAATCCGGCTTTCAACTTCTTCACAACAGTATCTTGGACCTGCCTGGTGTGTTCCTTGTTCTTCATGATGCTCTCTGCGCTTTTAACGGACCTCTGAGACTATCACAGTGCAGGTGCATTTATACGGAGACTTGATTACACACAGGTGGATTGTATTTATCATCATTAGTCATTTAGGTCAACATTGGATCATTCAGAGATCCTCACTGAACTTCTGGAGAGAGTTTGCTGCACTGAAAGTAAAGGGGGTGAATAATTTTGCACGCCCAATTTTTCAGTTTTTGATTTGTTAAAAAAGTTTGAAATATCCAATAAATGTCGTTCCACTTCATGATTGTGTCCCACTTGTTGTTGATTCTTCACAAAAAAATACAGTTTTATATCTTTATGTTTGAAGCCTGAAATGTGGCAAAAGGTCGCAAAGTTCAAGGGGGCCGAATACTTTCGCAAAGCACTGTACATATGCATGCACCACTTTTCCCTTCTTTTAAACCTTTTTTTGAAGCTATTTAGTTATTTATTTCATTTCACTTCACCAATTTGGACTATTTTGTGTATGTCCATTACGTGAAATCCAAATAAACATCCATTGAAATTACAGGTTGTAATGCAACAAATAGGAAAAATGCCTAACGGGGATGAATACTTTTGCAAGGCACTGTATAGTGAGCTCTGAAATTATTGACACCCTTGACAAAGATGGGCAATAATGACTATAAAATATATAACTCAAATACTGAGCTATATTGTATGCAAAACAAATGATTTACTGTATTATTTTATACTAATACAATTGCTTCGAGTCAAATATGCATGGCTACTACAGCATTCTGTCCAAATTTGCAATTTTTGGTTCCAATCGCCGTGTCTTTGTGCGACGCAGACTAGGTTATCTCCACATGTGTGGTTCCCACCGTGAAGCATGGAGGAGGAGGTGTGATGTTGTGGGGGTGTTTTGAGGGTGACACTGTCAGTCAAGGCAAACTTAACCAGCATGGCTACAACAGTATTCTGCAGAGATACGCCATCCCGTCTGGTTTGCGCTTAATGGGACTATCATTTGTTTTTCAACAGGACAATGACCCAACACACTGCTAGGCTGTATAAAGGCTATTTGACCAAGACGAAGAGTAATGGAGTGCTGCATCAGATGACCTGACTTCCACAATCACCTGACCTCAACCCAATTGAGATGGTTTGGGATGAGTTGGACCGCACAGTGAAGGAAAAGCAGCCAACAAGTGCTCAGCATATATGGGAACTCCTTCAAGACTTTTGGAAATGCATTCCAGGTGAAGCTGATTGAGATAATGCCAAGAGTGTGCAAAGCTGTCATCAAGGCAAAGGGTGGCTACTTTGAAGAATCTCAAATATAAAATATATTTTCATTAGTTTAACATTTGTTTGGTTACTACATCATTCCATATGTGTTATTTCATAGTTTTGATGTATTCACTATTATTCTACATTGCAGAAAATAGTTTAAAAAATAAACAAAAACTCTGGAATGATGAGTAGGTTTGACTAAAACTTTTGACTGGTACTGTACTTATATACAGTATATATTTTATATAACATTTTTTTTGTCTGTTTTGCATGTTATTTTGGCATTAATATGTGTCACATATCAGTTTGCAAACAATGTAAAAAATAAAAAAAAAGTAATTGAGTTAATAAAGCCTCATGCAAACATGGTTTATTTTTTGTTTTCTTGAGTAAGGCAGGTACAAAATGCAGGTGTTACATCCTAGCTCAGTGCTTTCTGTGGTGGTAGGCGCAACCAGCGTAAGGGTTGGTAATGTTCTCTAGCTGAGCCGTGATTTGCTCAGTGTTCTGTCACTCATGGGGACACTACGCCGCCACAAAAATTTACAAGGGGGAGCTCAAGCATTTAAGCTACTTGGGTGCTGCTATGGCTTTACATTAGAAGTTCCCATCCAAGAAGGCTCACAGTTATTGGCCACAGATAAAATTACGTAAAATCACGTTATATCTACCGTAGCTTTGATTTAACTGATCATGTCAAATCAAATCAAATCAAAAAAAAATCAACATCATACTTTCAAAATCTTAGCTAGCAAGCAAGACAAGCAGTCATCATCATGAATCAAGTCGACAGTCTACTAGCAAATAATTTTCAATCCTTGTCATATGATGAGAAATTATAGATAAAACTCATTGGTGCTCATCGACCATTGGACATAAACATTACACAACATGATTGAAATCACAAATTCAACAATGAGTGTGTCATGGCGTTGGCCTGGGGGGTAGGTTTATGACAGTCATAAATACCTCTTCCCCCCTTTTTCCTCTCTCTACCCTACTGGGGTTACATTTGCAAAACCCTTGGTTAACATAGAGTTTCTGGGAACATCAGAAGGTGGGGGAAAATTAACTATATTCTGGTAATCTGACCAATGGAACATATGCGGTGGTACTTAATGAATGTGATGTCAGTTTGGTTGTCATCTGAGACATTCTCATCAATGACAAGATGACATAAACTCTACAGTGGAAAGTCTACACATCAGAGTTATCTGATTCACATGAAATTGTTAAATATACATATTTGAATATGAAATTATTCGTGATGGGATGAAATGTGAATTTAGCTTCTAAAATGTGAGGTTTGGGTTTTCATAAGAGAGGGCTCTGCTCAATCAGTGGCCCGCCCCTGTGAAGGGACATGGGATATAAAACTTTTCAAACACGCCCTCCTCTCCCTTCCTATATAAAGCCCTTGACGACAATATAACCTCCTGTTCCGAGGATGTAGGACGACGGTCCGATGTCAGAATGGTTCAGATAATAACTACAGAATGAGAGTCAGAGTATCCCGTCTACCACACAACGACGTTACTACAATGTATTCAATTGACAACCAGAGACATTCTTCAAAGGACTCGGTTGGGCAACACGGCCTTCCATCTACCACCAACCTACCGAAGCGCAGCTCATAGTAAATATTTTTTGCATTTTCCTTTTCCAAATGGCCGGTAATTTAGAATGCATAAGATACTGTATTTACGATAGCACAACTTCTGCCTTTGTTCCTCAGTCTTCCCGCTCCTTCACTCAAACCCAGACCCTTTTCTTTTGTGTAACAAGCTGTCATATCTGTTCCACCCACTGGGGACGTTTTCCTTTATGACGTAATTTCTAATGAAGTTATGATTTAATTATGTGTATGTGTAATTCTGTGTGATTAGTTAGGTATTTAAGAAATAAATGATTAAACCCAATTTTGTATTGCTGATTCAAATTGTTAGCCAGGGTTTGTGCAGATAACCAATAATTTAAAACTATTCAGATGAGACTGATTTAAGATGACAATTAATATTGACTGCTATTGATGTAAAATATTACTAGGTCTTTAAGAGATTATTCGGAAGATAACAGCTCTATAAATATTATTTTGTGGAGCCCGACTCTCTAGTTAATTACATTTACATGATTAGCTCAATCAGGTAATATTAATTACGGAGAAATGATTTTATAGAATAGCATGTCATATCACTTAATCCGGCATAGCCAAAGACACGACAAGTGGTTTAGAAGGAATCAGTTGCTAACTGCAAGAGTTGCAAAGCAATCACTAACCTGCTATTCAGTGGCGTGTGTGTGTGGTCTGGGTTTAAGGGTCTCTTTTCCAAGCTTAAAAAAATATAACATTCACAAGCAACACCATGGGCTGGAAAAGGTTGAGTACATTGGCCATGCTGTCAATCCAGCATGACTTCTGCCGCTTTCCAAACAACTGGAAACTCGGAACTGTGAAATCTCAGACTTTCAGTGAGTTCAAGACACCTGGAAAGTTTGATAAAACCGAGCTCCAATCGGGAAAATACGTTTTGAAGGATCATCCAACTCGGAATTCCACGTCGGGAACTCGGGCCTCTTTCTAGAGATCCGACCTGAAGATCACTGACATCATGATTCGACCTTGTTTTTTCTTGGTTCCCAGTTGTCTTGAAAGCACCATAAATCCAGAGAATGCTAGACTTTGATAACAAAGTTTAATGACAAATATTTTCCACAAGAATGACCACCGTTTCACCTTCCTGTTCAAGTGAGCGCAGCACAATGAGGTGAGTCCAAAAATGTATTGTATGCTGCTACATAAATGATGTAATATGCCAGGGAGATATGTATACTGTAGCTAAGAAAGTAATACTAAGTGTATGTTGTGTAGTAAGCTGTTAGTAGCCCATGTGCCTCACCTTAATAATTGTGTCCCTTTCTCCCTCATGACTTAGCCTGCTGTTCTCATTTAGTGGTATACATGTAGCCCATTTTAGGGAAATATCATCTTTGAATATTGTAAGAGCTTTCATTGTCTGCTTATATGCCCCCTTTATGTATCCTACATTTCTGAATTGGTGTACAGAGAGAATACTGTAACAACGGCCCATGTTCTGAAATCTGTCGCTGTACATTTCAAAAGTGCTGACAAATAGTTATATTGACTACGTTAGTCCTAGCTTGCACATTAAAGTCTTAATCGAAATTAAGGATTGCCTCTTATTCGCTCATCGTTCCCTTATGTCATAGTTTGTACATCTCAATTGTCAGTAGAAACCACATTTGTTTAAGCAAGTCAGCTATATCAGCTATGTGTTTTAAAAGGGAAGCACATGAAGCTGAATGAACTGTTTTGCTGCCAGACAATGCTCCGCTGATAGCCAGGTGTAGCGGTGGTAAGGATTGACTCTATGGTGCTGAAAAGAAAGCTATACTGTTGGGACAGCTTTATGTAGGCCTTAACAGTTTGTGGGCAACCCCACCAAGATTTACATGCTATAATCACCACTGGAATAGTTCCAGTGTTGGATAGCCATAGCCAGCTAGCTAACATAGCATCCCTCTCTGTTTAAGCAAGGTGGTTAAGTAGGCTAAACTAGCTAGCTGAATTTGAAGCTAAATAAGTAAGTGAAAGTGAAAAATAATATATTAGGAAATACAGCTAGTTCGCTCTCTCTCTCTCTCTGTCAAGGCTCAGGAGAAGACCAAGATGCAGACAGTTTCGCAGTAACAAAAGTGTATTGCTCAAACTTGGGGGCAGGCAAACGACAGGTCAAAGGCAGGCAGAGGTCAGTAGTCCAGAGCAAAAAGTCCAAAAGGTACAGAACGGCAGGTAGGCTCAGGGTCAGGGCAGGCAGAATGGTCAAAACCGGGAAAGCTAGAAAACAGGAACTAGAGACAGCCAGGAGCATGGGAAAAAACGCTGGTAGGCTTGATGAAACAAAACAAACTGTCAACAGACAAACAGAGAACACAGGTACAAGTACACTGGGGATAATGGGGAAGATGGACAACACCTAGAGGGGGATGGAGACAAGCACAAAGACAAGTGAAACATATCATGGTGTAACACTCTCTTAATTTGTTCATGTTCAACTATTGTCTTTCTATCTCTTTGAATCAACTACTCAACACATTTTATGCACTGCATTGCTAGCTAGCTGTATCTTATTATTTCAGTGCTAGGTTAATTCTCTGATCCTTTAATTGGTGGACAACATATCAGTTCATCCTGATTCATCCTGATAGGTTGGAGGAAGTCCTCCGGAAGTTGTCATAATTAATGTGTAAGTATATGGAAGTGGGTGAGAATCATGAGCTATTTTGTATTGTCAATTTTTTTTGTTGTAATTATTTTGTAAGTCAATGTACCCAGAGGAGGACAGAAGCTGGCTGTCCTCCGGCTACACCATGGTGCTACCTACAGAGTTCTGCTGAGGCTAGTGTAGATCTTCATTGCAAAACAGTGTGTTTTAACCAATTATTTGGTGAGGTGAATATATTTAGTATAGTTTTATCTAAAAGGGACCATTTTTTAAAATGTTTCACCATTTTTTTTCTTCTGAAATGTATGGGGAAGATGGTCCTTTCCTTCCTCCTCTGAGGAGCCTCCACTGGTGTTGTAACTGTTACCAAATAATGACATTAACATATATTGCTAAGAATGGTGACACTTCTAACAGGTCTCAAACCCAGGCCACCAGCACCAATGACAAACACCCTAACCACTGTCCCGATAAATCAAATCCAAATCAAATCAAATCAAATTTTATTTGTCACATACACATGGTTAGCAGATGTTAATGCGAGTGTAGTTCCGACAATGCAGTAATAACCAACAAGTAATCTAACTAACAATTCCAAAACTACTGTCTTATACACAGTGTAAGGGGATAAAGAATATATACATAAGGATATATGAATGAGTGATGGTACAGAGCAGCATAGGCAGGATACAGTAGATGGTATCGAGTACAGTATATACATGAGGTGAGTATGTAAACAAAGTGGCATAGTTAAAGTGGCTAGTGATACATGTATTACATAAGGATGCAGTCGATGATATAGAGTACAGTATATACGTATGCATATGAGATGAATAATGTAGGGTAAGTAACATTATATAAGGTAGCATTGTTTAAAGTGGCTAGTGATATATTTACATCATTTCCCATCAATTCCCATTATTAAAGTGGCTGGAGTTGAGTCAGTGTCAGTGTCAGTGTGTTGGCAGCAGCCACTCAATGTTAGTGGTGGCTGTTTAACAGTCTGATGGCCTTGAGATAGAAGCTGTTTTTCAGTCTCTCTGTCCCAGCTTTGATGGACCTGTACTGACCTCGCCTTCTGGATGATAGCGGGGTGAACAGGCAGTGGCTTGGGTGGTTGATGTCCTTGATGATCTTTATGGCCTTCCTGTAACATCGGGTGGTGTAGGTGTACTGGAGGGCAGGTAGTTTGCCCCCGGTGATGCGTTGTGCAGACCTCACTACCCTCTGGAGAGCCTTACGGTTGTGGGCGGAGCAGTTGCCGTACCAGGCGGTGATACAGCCCGCCAGGATGCTCTCGATTGTGCATCTGTAGAAGTTTGTGAGTGCTTTTGGTGACAAACCAAATTTCTTCAGCCTCCTGAGGTTGAAGAGGCGCTGCTGCGCCTTCTTCACGATGCTGTCTGTGTGAGTGGACCAATTCAGTTTGTCTGTGATGTGTATTCCCGAGGAACTTAAAACTTGCTACCCTCTCCACTACTGTTCCATCGATGTGGATAGGGGGGTGTTCCCTCTGCTGTTTCCTGAAGTCCACAATCATCTCCTTAGTTTTGTTGACGTTGAGTGTGAGGTTATTTTCCTGACACCACACTCCGAGGGCCCTCACCTCCTCCCTGTAGGCCGTCTCGTCGTTGTTGGTAATCAAGCCTACCACTGTTGTGTCGTCCGCAAACTTGATGATTGAGTTGGAGGCGTGCGTGGCCACGCAGTCGTGGGTGAACAGGGAGTACAGGAGAGGGCTCAGAACGCACCCTTGTGGGGCCCCAGTGTTGAGGATCAGCGGGGTGGAGATGTTGTTGCCTACCCTCACCACCTGGGGGCGGCCCGTCAGGAAGTCCAGTACCCAGTTGCACAGGGCGGGGTCGAGACCCAGGGTCTCGAGCTTGATGACGAGCTTGGAGGGTACTATGGTGTTGAATGCCGAGCTATAGTCGATGAACAGCATTCTCACATAGGTATTCCTCTTGTCCAGATGGGTTAGCGCAGTGTGCAGTGTGGTTGAGATTGCATCGTCTGTGGACCTATTTGGGCGGTAAGCAAATTGGAGTGGGTCTAGGGTGTCGGGTAGGGTGGAGGTGATATGGTCCTTGACTAGTCTCTCAAAGCACTTCATGATGACGGAAGTGAGTGCTACGGGGCGGTAGTCGTTTAGCTCAGTTACCTTAGCTTTCTTGGGAACAGGAACAATGGTGGCCCTCTTGAAGCGTGTGGGAACAGCAGACTGGTATAGGGATTGATTGATAACGGATATCTCTAAGGCATGTGCTTATTGGGTCAGTATAGTTAGGCCCTGTCCAGAACAAACCCTAACCCCTCCTCCCTAGGCACTTGTGTAGATCTGAAACAACTTGATAGGTGCAGGCAATAAGGTGAGTGCGCTCCATAGTACATCTCAGCTCTGTTAAAAGTACATTCAAGAAAATCCTTGTGATTCAGGAGTATCATTAAAACAGGTTAATATGCCACCAACATTTTGTTTTGTGTATGTTGGTGGGACATTGATGGAATATTCTCCTAACCCACAGAAAACTGGACACATTAATGTTTTTGCCACGTTCCCAGCATACAAGTCTGGAACATTCACATGTTATGTTCTGAGAATATGGCAACCATGTTCTGTGTATTTTTGGTGGGATGTTAATGGAATATTCTCCTAAAAGGTGCTACATGGCCAATCAGACATCTGCTTTGGTCGTGTAGCATTTACGTTGGTACAGCCTCTGCAGCAGTCAGGGCATTCATACTCCTTGCGCTTCACAGAGCAGCTCAGAGCTGTTGAGCAGAGCTGTTGTGAAGGAAGTTGAGTTTGTGTTTGTACAGGTACTCCCTCCCCCACCTACTGTCAACCAATCATGTCAATGACATGTCATGTCAATATATGGAGACATTGTTAAAAATATGTGAGGCACATGGCAATGCGGTATGGAACTCAATTTGGCCTCTGCATGCTTCCGGAGGCTTCGCATTTGGATCAAGCATAAATTGGCTTTTACACTCCAAAAACCAGATACATTAATGTTCTTGTAACATTCCCACGAAATGTGTCTAAAATATTTATATCTTGTATTCTGAGAACATGCCAACCATGATCTGTGTATGTTTGGTGGGACGTTGATGGAATAGTCTCCTAACCCACGGAAAACTTGACACATAATGTTTACGTTATGTTGCCATGAAACGTGTCTAGAACATTAATATCTAATGTTCTGAGAACATGGCAACCATGTTCTGTGTATGTCTGGTGAGACGTTGATGGAATATTCTCCTAACCAACAAAAAACTGGAAACAAATGGTTTTGCCACGTTCCCATAAAACATTCTGAGAACATGGTAACCATGTTCTGGGTAAGTTCTATTTGACATTAAAGGAATGGTCTCTTGGAAACATTTATTTTACTTCACAGGAATATTCATATGAAAACATTAGTTAATGACCTAATGAGACTCTGAAGGGAAAGTTGTGGGAATGTTTGCTTTTGGGTAGGATGATAATTTGGCTGATATTAACTGTGTGTGGTTGGCATTGATTAAGGACTGTTAGGGATTGGGGCATGGCCAGCAGGAGCTTTACAGAACTTGTGAGGGTGACTTCAGGTTACTTAGAAGTTATTTAGAGTGTAGATAGGTCATATGACTAAGAAGCGTTGGTTGTGAGGGACATAGCATAGCTCCACACACATATACATTTAGATCCCTGGTCTATTGATGGAAAGTTAAAGGGGTGCAGAGGAGGTGGAGCTGATCAATTATGGTGCACAAAGACCACTACAGTCAATCCCCAGCCACCATAAACAATCACATACAGCAAGCTTTACCATCCTATGGTGCCTCTTGTTTGCTTTATAGACATTGGGATTACAGCACAGTTTCCCAGATTAAGGCATGAGTCACTCCAGCATGAGCGCTAATTCTTCATTTCAGGTGTCACATGGGCTGGCAAGCCATGGTTGTTAGCCAAATAAATAAACTCAGCAAAAGAAGAAACGTCCCTTTTTCAGGACCCTGTCTTTCAAAGATAATTCATAAAAGTCCAAATAACTTCACAGATCTTCATTGTAAAGGGTTTAAACACAGTTTTCCATGCTTGTACAATTAATCATAAACAATTAATGAACATGCACATGTGGAACGGTCGTTAAAGACACTAACATCTTACAGACGGTAGAGAATTAAAATCACAGTTATGAAAACTTAGGACACGAAAGAGGTCTTTCTAAGGACTCTGAAAACACCAGTAGAAAGATGCCCAGGGTCCCTGCTCCTCTGCGTGAACGTGCCTTAGGTATGCTACAAGGAGGCATGAGGACTGCAGATGTGGCCAGGACAATAAATTGCAATGTCCGTACTGTGAGACGTCTAAGACAGTGCTACAGGGAGACAGGACGGACAGCTGATCGTCTTTGCAGTGGCAGACACGTGGTCACGGATCATTACATCCGAACATCACACAATCAAATCAAATCAAATCAAATTTATTTATATAGCCCTTCGTACATCAGCTGATATCTCAAAGTGCTGTACAGAAACCCAGCCTAAAACCCCAAACAGCAAGCAATGCAGGTGTAGAAGCACGGTGGCTAGGAAAAACTCCCTAGAAAGGCCAAAACCTAGGAAGAAACCTAGAGAGGAACCAGGCTATGTGGGGTGGCCAGTCCTCTTCTGGCTGTGCCGGGTGGAGATTATAACAGAACATGGCCAAGATGTTCAAATGTTCATAAATGACCAGCATGGTCCAATAATAATAAGGCAGAATAGTTGAAACTGGAGCAGCAGCACAGTCAGGTGGACTGGGGACAGCAAGGAGTCATCATGTCAGGTATTCCTGGGGGGGGGGGGGGGGGGGGCGCCAACCCAGACAGGATGACCACATCAGTGACTCAACCCACTCAGGTGACGCACTCCCTCCAGGGACGGCATGAGAGATCCCCAGTAAAGCCAGTGACTCAGCCCCTGTAATAGGGTTAGAGGCAGAGAATCCCAGTGGAAAGAGGGGAACCGGCCAGGCAGAGACAGCAAGGGTGGTTCGTTGCTCCAGAGCCTTTCCGTTCACCCTCCCACTCCTGGGCCAGACTACACTCAATCATATGACCCACTGAAGAGATGAGTCTTCAGTAGAGACTTAAAGGTTGAGACCGAGTTTGCGTCTCTGACATGGGTAGGCAGACCGTTCCATAAAAATGGAGCTCTATAGGAGAAAGCCCTGCCTCCAGCTGTTTGCTTAAAAATTATAGGGACAATTAGGAGGCCTGCGTCTTGTGACCGTAGCGTACGTGTAGGTATGTACGGCAGGACCAAATCAGAGAGATAGGTAGGAGCAAGCCCATGTAATGCTTTGTAGGTTAGCAGTAAGAGGTTCCAGAAAGAGGGCCAATTATCTACAAATTCTATATTTTGGGAGGGGCAGAAAACAGTTTTCAACCAGCGATTGAGTTGTGAGACTCTGCTCTAGAGCTCATCACTCCCCCTAACTGGGAGGGGGCCAGAGACAATTACTCGATGCCGACACATCTTTCTAGCTGATTTACACGCAGAAGCTATGTTGCGCTTGGTGATCTCTGACTGTTTCATCCTAACATCGTTGGTGCTGACGTGGATAACAATATCTCTATACTCTCTACACTCGCCAGTTTTAGCTTTAGCCAGCACCATCTTCAGATTAGCCTTAACGTCGTTAGCCCTGCCCCCCGGTAAACAGTGTATGATCGCTGGATGATTCGTTTTAAGTCTAATACTGCGGGTAATGGAGTCGCCAATGACTAGAGTTTTCAATTTGTCAGAGCTAATGGTGGGAAGCTTCGGCGTCTCAGACCCCGTAACGGGAGGAGTAGAGACCAGAGAAGACTCGGCCTCTGACTCCGACCCGCTGCTTAATGGGGAAAACCGGTTGAAAGTTTCTGTCGGCTGAATGAGCGACACCGGTTGAGCGTTCCTACAGCATTTCCTTCCAGAAACCGTGAGAAAGTTGTCCGGCTGCGGGGACTGTGCCAGGGGATTTATACTACTATCTGTACTTACTGGTTGCACAGACGCTGTTCATCCTTTCCTACACTGAAATTACCCTTGCCTAGCGATTGCGTCTGAAGCTGGGCTTGTAGCACAGCTATCCTCGCCGTAAGGCGAGTACAGCGACTGCAATTAGAAGGCATCATGTTAATGTTACTACTTAGCTTCGGCTGTTGGAGGTCCTGACGAACCGTGTCCAGATAAAGCGTCCGGAGTGAAAAAGTTGAGTAGGAAAAAACAAAAGTATAAACGGTAATTAAAAAGTAAAAACCGTAAATTTGTCAGGTAGCAAAACAGGTTGGCAACAAAACGCACAGCAACTCAAAAACAAGTCTGCAAGTCGTGACCGGAAATGACGTCCAATGATATTGGATGATACCACCCACCCACCAATAACACGGATCACACAATAACACGGATCATTACATCCGAACATCACACCTGCGGGACAGGTTTGTTTTAGTTAGTGATTACTGTCTTATTTCACTGTAGAGCCTCCAGCCCAGCTCAATATGCCTTAGCTAGCCCTTCTGTTCCACCCCCACACATGAGGTGACCTCACCTGGCTTAAATGGTGCCTCTAGAGACAAAACCACTCTCACAGTCAGTCAATGCCTTGGTTTGTGCCTTGAATCTATTTTTCTGCGCCTTCGAAATCTCTTCCGAACACACACGGCGACAAGTTCTTATAGCCTTTAGCCGTACCCTTATCCTACTCCTCCTCTGTTCCTCTGGTGATGTAGAGGTTAACTCAGGCTGTGCAGCCCCTAGCTCCACTCCCATTACCCAGGCGCTCTCATTTGTTGACTTTTGTAACTGTAAAAGCCTTGATTTCATGCATGTTAACATTAGAAGCCTCCTCCCTAATTTTGTTTTATTCACTGCTTTAGCACACTCTGCCAACCCGGATGTCCTAGCCATGTCTGACTCCTGGCTTAGGAAGGCCACCAAAAACCCTGAAATTTCCATCCCCAACTATAACATTTTCCGACAAGATAGAACTGCCCAAAGGGGGCGGAGTTGCAATCTACTGCAGAGATAGCCTGCAGAGTTCCGTCATACTATCCAGGTCTGTGCCCAAACAATTCTAGCTTCTACTTTTAAAAATCCACCTTTCCAGAAACAAGTCTCTCACTGTTGCCGCTTGTTATAGACCCCCTTCAGCCCCCAGCTGTGCCCTGAACACCATATGTGAATTGATTGCCCCCCCATCTATCTTCAGAGTTCGTACTGTTAGGTGACCTAAACTGGAACATGCTTAACACCCCGGCCGTCCTACAATCTAAGCTAGACGCCCGCAATCTCATACAAATGATCAATGAACCTACCAGGTACAACCCTTAATCCGTAACCATGGGCACCCTCTTAGATATCATCCTGACCAACTTGCCCTCTAAATACACCTCTGCTGTCTTCAACCAGGATCTCAGCGATCATTGCCTCATTGCCTGCGTGCGTAATGGGTCAAACGACCACCCCTCATCACTGTCAAACGCTCCCTAAAACCCTTCAGCGAGCAGGCCTTTCTAATAGACCTCGCCCAGGTATCCTGGAAGGATATTGACCTCATCCCGTCAGTGAAGGGTGCCTGGTTGCTCTTTAAAAGTGCTTTCCTAACTATCTTAAATAAGCATGCCCCATTCAAAAAATGTAGAACTAAGAACATATATAGCCCTTGGTTCACCCCAGACTTGACTGCCCTTGACCAGCACAAAAACATCCTGTGGCGTTCTGCATTAGCATCGAATAGCCCGCGCGATATGCAACTTTTCAGGGAAGTCAGGAATCAATATACTCAGTCAATTAGGAAAGCTAAGGCTAGCTTTTTCAAACAGAAATTTGCATCCTGTAGTTTAGTTCAATAAAGTTTTGGGACACTGTAAAGTCCATGGAGAATAAGAGCACCTCCTCCCAGCTGCCCACTGCACTGAGGATAGGAAACACTGTCACCACCGATAAATCTATGATAATCCCTCATTTCAATAAGCATTTTTCTATGGCTGGCCATGCTTTCCACCTGGCTACCCCTACCCCGGCCAACATCTCAGCACCCCCTGAAGCAACTTGTCCAAGCACCCCCCTCCCTCCCGCTTCTCCTTCACCCAAATCCAGATAGCTGATGTTCTGAAAGAGCTGTCTAGACAATCTGGACCCTCTCTCTCTAAGATTATCTGCCGACATTGTTTCAAACCCTATTACTAGCCTATTTAGCCTCTTTTTCGTATCGTCTGAGATCCCCAAAGATTGGAAAGCTGCCGCAGTCATCCCCCTCTTCAAAGGAGGGGGCACCCTAGACCCAAACTGTTTTAGACGTATATCCATCCTGCCCTGCCTTTCTTAAATATTCGAAAGCCAAGTTAGCAAACAGATCTCCGACCATCTTGAATCCCACCGTACCTTCTCCACTATGCAATCTGGTCACGGGTGCACCTCAGCCACGCTCAAGGTCCTAAACGATATCATAACGCCATCAATAATAGACAGTACTGTGCAGCCATATTCATAAACCTGGCCAAGGCGTTCGACTCTGTCAATCACTGCATTCTTATTGGCAGATTCAATAGCCTTGATATAACTGCTTCGCCTGGTTCACCAACTACTTCTTCAGAGTTCATAGAGATAAGAGTTCATCAAATCGGAGGGCCTGTTGTCCGGACCTTTGACATTCTCTATGGGGGTGCCACAGGGTTCAATTCTCGGGCCGACTCTCTTCTCTGTATATATCAATGATGTCGCTCTTGCTGCTGATGATTCTCTGATCCACCTCTTCACAGACAACACCATTCTGTATACATCTGGTCCTTCTTTGGACACTGTGCTAATAAAACGATCTGCTAATAAAACGAGCTTCAATACTCCTTCCGAGGCCTCCAAAGGCTTTTAAATGCAAGTAAAACTAAGTGCATGATCTTCAACCGATTGCTGCATCACTACTCTAGATGGTTCTGACTTAGAATATGTGGACAACTACAAATACCTAGGTGTCTGGTAATACTGTAAACTCTCCTGCCAGACTCACATTAAGCATCTCCAATCCAAAATTAAATCTAGAATCGGCTTCCAATTTCGCAACAAAACCTACTTCACTCATGCTGCCAAACATACCCTCGTAAAACTGACTATCCTACCGATACTTGACTTTTAGAGTCACTGAAAGCCTTGTATAGGCAACTACAATATTTTTAACTGTTAACAATACTCTTTCTAGTAATAAATCTGGCTTTAGACCTAAATACAGTACTATTACGGCCACTCTACGTGTTGTAAATGATATTACTAATGACCTATATAATAGAAGCTGTCGTCAATAGGACTGGGACTGGATGCCTGTCGTTGGTTTCATGACTATCTAAAGGATAGAAGTCAGGCTGTTAGAGTCGACGGCATCCAGTCAGAGCCATTGGAGTTGGTTAAGGGGTCCCACAAGGTTCTATGCTTGGTCCATTACTGTTCACTCTACATAAACAATATCGGTGATGAGATAAGAAAGTGTCAAATTCATATAAATGCTGATGACACTGTCATGTACTCTATCGCTTCAACGGCTGACCAAGCATTATCACTATTGGAGACAGATTTTAAGATATTACAAGGGTCTTTTATACAGCTGAAACTTGTTTTAAATATAAAGAAAACACATTTTATGATTTTTAATAGGTTCAAAAAGTTGGTTGAAAATACACTTGCACTTACGAGCTTAGATGGTTCTCTAATTAATCAGGTCTATGCATATAAATACTTAGGGATATGGTTGGATGATAAACTGTCTTTTAAAATGAATATTGATGAACTTTGTAAACGGCTAAAAATCAAGCTAGGCTTTCTCTATAGAAACAGGACATGCTTGTCCTTTACAAATAGAAGATAAATTGTGTAAGCTACTTTTATGTCTGTTATAGATTATGGTGATATTATTTACATGCAT
This sequence comes from Oncorhynchus mykiss, assembly GCF_057628025.1. Lineage (NCBI taxonomy): Eukaryota > Metazoa > Chordata > Actinopteri > Salmoniformes > Salmonidae > Oncorhynchus > Oncorhynchus mykiss. The sequence continues at coordinate 47,732,490 of NC_143025.1, forward strand.
GCTACTGCATCAACACCTAAATCGCTGGATGCTACTTATCATTGCGCACTTAGGTTTATTACGGGTGCTAGCTACAGAACTCACCACTGTGTTTAATGAAGTCCACAATAAATTACATGGAGAGACAGCACACCAAAAGCATGGCTTAAATAGGCAAATCCATTGATTAATGAAGACTAATTGCTGATGCTTTTGGTTGCCTGTGGTGTGACTCACACACCTCAGTCACTCTAACTGATGCACAGGCACACTTTCAATGTTCTTATTTTGCCCACTTGATCTGTCAGCATGGGGTTTAAAAAACACAACAACAACAAAAACACGAAATGCCTGTAAAGTAGAAACTGCATGAGAAAAATCAACATTTGTGGTCCCTACAGGTGTAGCCATAATAAAACATAATCTGTACCAGGAGCCCTCATTCTGTAACACCATTGTGGTTATGGCCAGGCTGTGGCTGATTACTCTATATGGCACAAGTATTAGTCTCATGTTACATTTGCCTTGGTAGAGAGGAGCCCTGAGGAGCTCCAATGTTTCTTCTATTTTATTCAACTTCATTATCAATTGCATCGAACAAAGCTAATTGGCCACCAGCGAACTAAACCATGTAGAATAACCCTTTTTCTAAAACAGAGATTAATTCCATCCCAGAATAGACCTGAGATTGGGTCCAAACCTTAAACCGAAAGGAAATTATATCCAGGTCTACATTTTCAGACTGACTCCAATTGTGTATGAAGACAGATTTTATATACTGTAAAGTGTAGCTCTTTCCTTGTATCATATATCATTGTATCTCTGTGCACACACACACACACACACACACACACACACACACACATGTGGGAGCGGAGACGCCAAGCAGTCTGGGCTGAGTTGAGAAGTATTGTTATTAACTTTTTTTCTCCAGTGTGAATAAAAGCCACAGTAAGGGCACATCCCTGCTCCATAGCTGCAGGGCCTGGCTTTGTTCTCCTCCATAATGCACACATAATTACAGTCTTAACGAGAGGCTGAGTCTCCCCTGCTCACTCTCTTTCTCTCTCTCTCATCTGTCCCTCACCTTGCACAGCTATGACAAGTGTCCACGACTCCACCTAGCTACCTACACATGCCCCAAAACAATTGCTTGGTACCAGGTCACCAGTTTGGTAACCCTGCTATCACTTGCTCCCAGCAATGTCCATCCCTCTATCGTTAGAGCATTTTTGCCCTTTCATCCCTCAATCTGTATCCTTTCATCGGAAATACCTCTCAATTTAATTTCACTCTCATCAATCTCTCCAATCCTCATCAATACCTCTGTTAGGTATTTGCACTAACTGTAAGTCGCTCTGGATAAGAGCGTCTGTTAAATGACTAAAATGTAAATGTATATAAGAAAGGACATCGTTTTCATACTGTTGAGCTGAGGAAAGTTGGTAGTAGCTTTCATCCCAGAGTCAAGGTGATGTGTGCATCATCAGCAACATGAGTGTAGAGATATTATATACCAGATAATGATATGACCCTTGGGGAACAGCTAAACAGAAAATAGGCCTAGAACTGAACCCTGTGGGACACCACAGTCTTGAATCTACATCCTGAACTTACAAGCCTGTCAACCAAAGGGTGATATCTATTCCATGCTCTTAGGGAGTACAAGACAAATCACCTTTAATACATTTTGTTTGTTGCCCTGTGGCAAATTACATTCTAATATTCACAATGCCAGTGAATAGCATATGGTGTTAGATTCTTGAGTTTGTGCATGGTGATTGATGACTTGTGGTTGATGTATACTGGGCCACACTGAGTCAAGAGGGGTGGTATACTAATGCAGAGGCATGGCCTTACAGAATCTGTGGAGGCCCTGCAAAACAAAATAAGAATACTGTTTTAATGAGTAGACATGAAGACAGCTTAGTGAGAAAATGTCCATGTAGATTCAGTCAATCCCCACTGGCCTTAAATTTGAGGCTGATGAACAGACTGACACACAAGATGTGTCACAATGTGTGAACCCATGATTTCAACTCAAACACATAGGGGACTAATATATCATGACTCATGACATTTCTATTTTACATTGTGCATCTATCCATGCTAGACTTCAAGATTAGCATGATGTGGTGATAGAAATGCTACTACGGGGGGTTCAAGGTTTAGGGGTGACATACAAATCAACACATTGAACCCCCCCCCCCAAAAAGGACATTTTACAGCCAAACATTATATTATAAAAGTGATATTAATTACTGATTATTTTCTCAACGCTATTGGCACAGTGAGCATGGTCCCAGTGTAGTTCAATTAACCTTCCGGCTTGTCTTCGATAAAAACCCACGAGCTGGCAACATAGAGGTAAAATGACATGGTTCATGCGAGGGGGAGGGCGTGTCCGGCGATTACTGAGGTGAAATCAGAGCACGAATGTTGATGCGAGATGAAAGTGCAGGAATCGATCATTCTCGACACGTCATTTTTTGGCGTAATAACACCGGTCCTTCGGCAGAAGACAACAAACATGAACTTCTGAAGTCGAGAGAGGCATTACTGTAGGCTTTTTCTTGGAACTCAGCACAGGGATAAAAGTACAATGTGAATTTCACAATGGAACCTGTTACGACGTCTTATCTTCAGAAGACCAATATTTATCGTTCAGACTAATTATTTTCAGTAGGCTATATAGACCTAGCTTTTTTGCAATAGCCTATACAAAGACTGCATACAAACTAATAGTACATTTACTAAGATCAATTAGCCTAAATTTGGCCTATGCAATTTAAAACAACAGGGCATCATGTCCATAGAACAAACATATTCTTGATTTGTGCAGCAATCCAAGTAAACACTAAATTACACTACTTTAAGGTGCATGTAGCCTATTGAGTTAGGCTTTCCATTGGGTTCCAATTCTATTATAGGCTACAAATTGACATTTGGTGAATCTAAATGTGCAAACGTGTTGGCTCATTGCATGGTAACGTGGTTACATTGTTGGCCCCTTGCCAGCCAAGTGGATATTGCGATTTGTTTTCACTTCAAAGTGCTTTAGTTTGTTAAACTCCAAATCTATATTGCATGAAGAAACAACCAGTCATTCATCACAAACTTTGTGAATATCTGGGTTTTCATAATGCAGAAAGACTGCATTTAATCAGTGAATGCCACTCATTTTATTACAGCTCACCTGTCATATTTGTTTTCTTTACTAAAGTAAAGGTTTATTATTGTTAAAGGTACTGCATAGGTATAAAAATAATTGTTTTAGCTAGAGATAGCACTTGTATAGCCTAAGAAAGTAGAAGAAATGTGCAGAAACTAGTTTTGAATGCATTTTATTTAAGGGAAACAATAACACTCTTGAACTTTTTTGGCAAAATAGTGATAGTCTTATGATGACATATATTTTGTGAAGTGCACCAGTCCCTCCTGCAGCAAAGCACGCCCACAACATGATGCTGCCCACCCCCTTGCTTCACGGTTGGGATGGTGTTCTTCGACTTGCAAGCCTGCCCCTTTTTCCTCCAAACATAACGATTGACAAACAGTTATATTTTTGTTTCATCAGACCAGAGGACATTTCTCCAAAAAGTACCATCTTTGTCCCCATGTGCAATTGCAAACTGTAGTCTGGCTTTAATGCGGTTTTGGAGCAGTGGCATCTTCCTTGCTGAGCAGCCTTTCAGGTTATGTGAATATAGGACTCAATTTACTGTGGATATAGATACTTTTGTACTTGTTTCTTCCAGCATCTTCACAAGGTCCTTTGCTGTTGTTCCGAGATTGATTTTCACTTTTTGCACCAAAGTACGTTCATCTCTAGGAGACAGAACACGTCTCCTTCCTGAGCGGTATGATGGCTGTGTGGTCCCATGGTGTTTATACTTGCGTACTATTGTTTGTACAGAGGAACGTGGTACCTTCAGGCGTTTGGAAATTGTTCCCAAGGATGACCCAGGCTTGTGGAGGTCTACAATTTTTTTCTGAGGTCTTGGCTGATTTATTTTGATTTGCCCATGATGTAAAGAAAAGAGGCACTGAGTTTGAAGATAGTGCTTGAAATACATCCACAGGTACACATCCAATTCACTCAAATTATGCCAATTAGACTATCAGAAGCTTCTAAAGCCATTCTGTAAACAATTTTAGAAAAAATGACTTGTGTCATGCACAAAGTAGATGTCCTAACCGACTTGCCAAAAGTATAGTTTGTTAACAAGAAATTTGTGGAGTGGTTGAAAAATGAGTTTTAATGATTCCAACCTAAGTGTATGTAAACTTCCGACTTCAACTGTGTATACTGTACAATGAGGAATTCAACAAACAAAATACTAGTCTTCTTCCATTTTTTTAATCATTGCCCAAACCCACAAGGTGTATAAACAACAACAATAAATAACAATAAAATAATATAATAGATACAAAACATAAACGTGAAGAACATAAATCAATCAACTCTAATTAGCATATGAGGAAGTGTTTGTGCAAGTGTGTGTGCATGGCCTTTGCAGATGTATTTCTCACATATGCAGCACATAGTATTTGTTTTACAGTCCTTCTTTGGTGTGCAGAATTGGCATCTCCTCCTCTTGCCTGCCCCAGCTGCAATCTCAGGTGGATCAGGACAAGATTCAGCCCCCAGAAAATCTTTCACAAGCGCTGCAGAGGCTGATGTGCGGGGGAGGCACTCCCTTCTTTGAATGTGTGGGGTTACAAGTGCCTTTCCCAGCTGCTCCAGGAACACCCTCCTCTTGTTTCGCTTATCAGGCATCCAGGTAGGGTTGATCTTCGTGATCTCCATATCACGAAGGAATTGTATGAGGACACATCAATTATGTTATGGAAGATGACTAGGGGCCAGCGGGCAGTCATCCACCTACAGCTGTAAGTTCCAATCACCTTGTCCAGGTTGTCCACGCCTCCTTTGTTGTGGTTGTAGTCCAGGATGATGGCTGGTTTCCTGTCCTCACGATCACTGATCTCAGCCGTGTTTTGTGCAGTGTGCTCAGGAGGACCACATTCTTGTTCCTCCTGGATATCTGAAAAAATCTGATCTGCGACCTGTTGGGCACTGAAACGTGCACTCATGGCCTCAGCAAAGAGAGAACTGGGGGGACTGTCATCTGCAGCACCTTTACAGCCTCTGACTGCATTCCCCATTAGTAAACAATGCTTTCAAGAAAATTGTATTTTGTCTGAAATGCTGTTTATTTTGTCTGAAATGGTTTTTATTTTGTCTGTGAGTCATGTGTGGAGTCATGGAGGGTAAATGCTTCACATGCACAAGAAGGTTTTAGTTTTGTCTGAGTTCAATCAGTAGCACACATAATCTCAATTTCTCATAGTGTGTGTGTGTGTGTGTGTGTGTGTGTGTGTGTGTGTGTGTGTGTGTGTGTGTGTGTGTGTGTGTTTCTGTTTTTTGTGGTGTGTAAATTATTTTATAACTGCTGGGTCAAAAATGACCCTATAAGACAGTCTTTGTGCCCTGGTGGTGTACAGCTTTCATGGAAATATGAACAAAGGTGATGTTTCACTTTTTCTAATGTTGGGGTCATTCTCGGAAAAGTCATCACATTTCAAGTTGAAAAAATATAATTTAATTTGCTGTTAAAATTAGTGGAGGGCAATTTTTTACGATTAAGAAAACACAAGGGTTAAGCCTACTCTGCATTTGTATCCTCCTAAAACAGGTGTGTTATCATGCATTTTCATGTATTTCCTGCAATAAACAGATTGTCATGATCATTGGTTGAATTAATGGACCAAGGAGCAGCGTGCATAGAGTTCCACATGTTTATTAGATGAAACTCACAGAAAACAATAAAGCGCAAAACGAAACGTGAAACTAATGTAGTGCTCGCAGGCAACTAGACATAGACAAGATCCCACAAAAACCCAGTGGGAAAAGGCTGCCTAAATACACCGCTCAAAAAAATAAAGGGAACACTTAAACAACACAATGTAACTCCAAGTCAATCACACTTCTGTGAAATCAAACTGTCCACTTAGGAAGCAACACTGATTGACAATACATTTCACATGCTGTTGTGCAAATGGAATAGACAACAGGTGGAAATTATAGGCAATTAGCAAGACACCCCCAATAAAGGAGTGGTTCTGCAGGTGATGACCACAGACCACTTCTCAGTTCCTATGCTTCCTGGCTGATGTTTTGGTCACTTTTGAATGCTGGCGGTGCTTTCACTCTAGTGGTAGCATGAGACGGAGTCTACAACCCACACAAGTGGCTCAGGTAGTGCAGCTCATCCAGGATGGCACATCAATGCAAGCTGTGGCAAGAAGGTTTGCTGTGTCTGTCAGCGTAGTGTCCAGAGCATGGAGGCGCTACCAGGAGACAGGCCAGTACATCAGGAGATGTGGAGGAGGCCGTAGGAGGGCAACAACCCAGCAGCAGGACCGCTACCTCTGCCTTTGTGCAAGGAAGGAGGAGCAGGCGGAGCACCGCCAGAGCCCTGCAAAATGACCTCCAGCAGGCCACAAATGTGCATGTGTCTGCTCAAACGGTCAGAAACAGACTCCATGAGGGTGGTATGAGGGCCCGACGTCCACAGGTGGGGGTTGAGCTTAAAGCCCAACACCGTGCAGGACGTTTGGCATTTGCCAGAGAACACCAAGATCGGCAAATTCGCCACTGGCGCCCTGTGCTCTTCACAGATGAAAGCAGGTTCACACTGAGCACATGTGACAGACGTGACAGTCTGGAGACGCCGTGGAGAACGTTCTGCTGCCAGCAACGTCCTCCAGCATGACCGGTTTGGCGGTGGGTTAGTCATGGTGTGGGGTGGCATTTCTTTGGGGGGCCGCACAGCCCTCCATGTGCTCGCCAGAGGTAGCCTGACTGCCATTAGGTACCGAGATGAGATCCTCAGACCCCTTGTGAGACCATATGCAGGCCCTGGGTTCCTCCTAATGCAAGACAATGCTAGACCTCATGTGGCTGGAGTGTGTCAGCAGTTCCTGCAAGAGGAAGGCATTGATGCTATGGACTGGCCCGCCCGTTCCCCAGACCTGAATCCAATTGAGCACATCTGGGACATCATGTCTCGCTCCATCCACCAACCACAGACTGTCCAGGAGTTGGCGGATGCTTTAGTCCATGTCTGGGAGGAGATCCCTCAGGAGACCATCCACCACCTCATCAGGAGCATGCCCAGGTATTGTAGGGAGGTCATACAGGCACGTGAAGGCCACACACACTACTGAGCCTCATTTTGACTTGTTTTAAGGACATTACATCAAAGTTGGATCAGCCTGTAGTGTGGTTTTCCACTTTAATTTTGAGTGTGACTCCAAATCCAGACCTCCATAGGTTGATAAACTATGTAAAGAATTTAATAAGAATATTTCATTTATTCAGATCTAGGATGTGTTCCCTTTATTTTTTTGAGCAGTGTATGATCCCCAATCAGAGACTACGATAGACAGTTGCCTCTGATTGGGAACCATACCAGGCCATCATAGAAATGAAAAAAACTAGACTACCCACCCTAGTCACACCCTGACCTAACCAAAATATAGAATAAAAATGATCTCTAAAGTCAGGGCGTGACACAAATAGTGAAAATGATTGTGTTACACAAATATGAATATGGCAAACCAATTGATATGCCAACATTCGTTATAGACTAAATGTTTCAATATTATTTGAAAGAAATATAAGCCATCATTATGGGATAGGCCTATTTATTTCCACCGAATAGCAGGCGTTGGAACATGATTACATAGTCTACAATATGAGGATGAATGGTCTACCATAACGACTACAGTATTATTTTTATTTTCTTATTACTGTGTAGGCTAGTGTAGTGTAGGCTAGTGTAGGCTAATAGTCAGGCTATCAAAATGATTCAGGGAGTCTCTGTCCTGAAACGTTAGCTTCTGCGCGTTGCTCAATTGTTACCAAAAGCAGCATAGGCTAGAGCTCTGGCATAGGCTATGTTCCTACACGTTGACAGCACCTGTGTCATTTAGACTTGTGACTGAATTACATAAAGTGACAACTCTAAATGTGCCATTTAGGCCTAATGATTTAGAGCGTTCATCACGGACAAGGTTGATAGATAGGGGCAGCCTCTCTTCCTTCTTCAGAAACTATCAGTAATTACAACTTGTCCTCTCACCAAGCACAACCTCCTAAAGAATGGTTTCCCATTTGTTGCATTTTTGTTTAAAAAACATGAATCTTGTATGTTGTGCGTTATACATGTGCTGGGAAATAATATATGTGTGTGTGTGTGTGCGTGTGCGTATTTGATGTTTTATCTTGATGTGCATCTGAGCGTTTTGATTAAGTCACATTTATAGCCACTGTGTTGAGCTTCTGTGCCCTCCCTTGAGTCTAGGTATGCATAGGCTAAATCACGCATTGGCGCCAGGTGTAAATTAAATGTATAGGCTTATCATGTAGCTATGTGTATTGCGTATTAATTAGGCAGGTATACATATATAATAATTGATTATCCTTTGGTCTAATTTGCGCGCAAAAGGTTTGTCCTTACGTAAAAACATCGCTGGCAAAGTTGTCAAGTTTGTTGACAATCTTTGCAAACGCTAAAAGGCTACATAACAAAATCTAAACATACTTGACATTAGATTAGCCTAGTTAATATCTGTTACAGTAGGCCTATCTTCTCATTTAGCATACATTGTTTCCAAATTCTGCTGCATTGAAATGTCATTACTGCCCAAACTGGAAGACGGACTTCTTGTAGTTTATATTAATCTTGTATTGTTTGGCCTCCGGGCAGGATGACATGATTAGCCACCGCAACCAATGAGCAGGCGCGCTCGTGTATGCCAAGCGAGGTAGCAACAAGTTTAAACCATATGCACAAAGTGTTCAGAGAAACAGTGAAGGTTTTCCTCTTCTCTTTTTTAGAGACGATAAAATAAAGGGACTGCATAATTTAGAATCTGGAGACAAACGGAAGGATTTAGGAAATAACGTCGTCACCTTAGCTTCGTGCTCTTGGTGTTTTTGTTAGGTAGCCTAACTTCCCTTCTCAGTGGATATGCATCGGTCCCATCTGTAGCACTCTATGGTGCCCTTAACTGCGCCTCGAGTTTATGGAACTCCGCTCAATGATGACAATGAGTTCATTGTCGGACAGTCTGGTTTCTTCTGATCCGTCAAAATCGGCCTTTCTGGAGTTCGGACACGGCTATCCCGGGCACCAGCAGCATCCCCCCGGCTTATCCCACAACATCTATCCAGTGCACGACTTGCATCCCGTCGGACCCTCGCAGCACGACAGCTCCTTTTCTTCCAGCGCGTCATCCTATGGCCGCACGCTAGCCTACCCCTACCACAGCACTGTAAACGCACACCACCCAAGTACCTACCTGCCATACCAGCACAGTAGCCACAACAACGGTCTGGGACGCACGAGAATAGAGGAAACAGGTACGTTTTAAAAACATCGGTGTTGACATTATGGAGTTTATTCAATGTTTGTTGCCATTTTCAAGATGTAGTTACAGTGGCGAAGGCTATACGGACGCGAGGGACTTCAAAATTAGAATTGGGCACTTATATAGCCTACCTAAACCCTATCAGAAGTCTACAAATAAACCACTAATGAAATATAGGGAATGCATAACATATAGCAGGCAGCGTTACGGAAACAGTGTTCTGACCTAAAGTTATTAATTAATAGGATAGTAATTTGTAATGCAAAACGCCCTTGTTCCCATGTCACATATGTAGTCTATAACACCTGAGCACGTTTGAAAATATTTTATTTTTAAGAGTCAATAGTTTACAGGCTACTGAACTTCAAGATACATGCATGGATAAAGCAAGGGACTGTTCTCGTCTCAAATTGAAATGAGAATCCATTTTCATAAGATTTCACATTACCTAGGGCTAATGTGTAGCCTATTTCACCATTTTAATTAATAGTCTAATCTGATATTAGGACAGACCTAAGGGTAGGCTACTACTGGTCAGTTTGCATTTATATTATTGGGCCGCGATACAGGTCGGTTGATTGCCACAATAATTAGCCTACTCTGGGTGATGATACAGGTCACATGCAGCCGACATGGGAGGGAAAAACCGAGCCACTAAACATTTTATCCTGTGGTCTCCCACAAAGCACAGGGCCCAAACAAAACATGTAATCTGAAAACCATTTACCTTTGATGACGTTATTGCTTCTGTGATCCTACATTACTTAATTGATATGTTAAAATACAGATAGCCGCATAGGACTAATGAAAGAGTTACATCATTTTACCTCGTTTTAAAAAAAAATCAAAACGTTAAACAAAATACATACAGCATTAATTCCAAGTAGTCTAATGTCAATGATCAAAATAACCCTGTCTCCAGGCCTATACATAAAATCAAGTTGTTTAGAATGGCTAGTCCTATTTGAAGTATGAAGCTGTTTGGGACTAAAAACTCGAAGACATTCAGATAGGAATCAACCTCTCAACAACAACAAAAAAATATGATGAGTGAGCTCGCTTAGCAGCCTATTTATATTTACACAACATCAAAAACCTGTGCAGTAATTGGCAGGGAATGTCATCCATCTATCGTCGACTGACTGTGACATCTCCACTGCACTGTTGTCTATTGCCATGTTCATCAACTCTATCCAGGTAAGTCAGTTAAGAACAAATGCTTATTTACAATAAAGGCCTACCGGGGAGTAGTGGTTTAACTGCCTTGTTCAGGGGCAGAATGGCAGATTTTGACCTTGTCAGCTCGGGGATTCGATTCAGCAAACTTTCGGTTATTGGTCTAACGATCTAACCACTCGGCTACCTGCCGCCCCAATGCAATCTCACAGGCATTTCGTGTGTTGGCCATGTTAGAAAGTCAATAAGTTTTTAAGGCCCCAGACATTATAAACATTGCAGTCCTCTTGAACATTAACAGATTCATTATGTTATTCTTAGTTCTGATTAAAAGCTGGTCATTGTTCTGAACAATGTATTATAATTATTTTTATGATGATAATATAACCATGTAATGATTAGTTTAATTCCTACCAATGACAATATAATGGCCCAATAATAATAAAGGAAACTATTGCAACAAATGTTATATCAACATTGATTACCATTTGTATGTTGCAATTATTTTTTGGAATGCATAGTTTTAGTTTTAGTGATTTTAAAGGTGCTACACGGGATTTTTATTTTTGCATTGTAATTTCAAAAAATATCCATAACATATCTGTCGCTAATAGTGGAATATTAGTGTTTCACAGTATTACTTACTCCCCAGTGTTGTGATTGGCTGTGATATTCGCCCATTGATTTCTCGCGCTAGAGTGGCATCTATTGTCAAACTAGGAAAGCTGTTCTGACTTTGTGGCTGTGTTATCTAGTGGAAATCGCTCTGTTATTTCCTGTTTGCTCAAATTCCACACTGTTCGCTCAATTTCACTGAATAGTGTAGGGAATCAGTGTACATCTAAATCTCTGTGAAATATATTTTCAATAACAACAAATGTAGTTTATACAGCTGTTTGAAGCTGGTGGGCCAAAACAAAAGAACAGTTTCTGCATAGTCACAAAGCAAATTGGCCAGTTTTACCTATATTGTTGGCTTTTCAGTGTAACATTTCTAGTGTTGATTCAGGTGTTAAATCAACACTCTGCCATCCTGCCATCTTCCGACCACAGGTCCATCTACCTTAGCCATTGGGCTACCTACCTCCTACCTAAATTCTCTGCAATTATTGTTCAACTTAGCAAATCAAATCTAAATCTTCTGCCCCTGTAAAACAAAAAGTTAAGTATTTATTTGATTTATTTCACCTTTATTTAACCAGGTAGGCTAGTTCAGAACAAGTTCTCATTTGCAACTGCGACCTGGCCAAGATAAAGCAAAGCAGTTCGACACATACAACAACACAGAGTTGTTGTTGGAATAAACAAACATACAATCAATAATAGTAGAAAAATCTATATACAGTATGTGCAAATGAGGTAGGATAAGAGTGGTAAGGCAATAAATAGGCTATGGTGGCAAATGAATTACAATATAGCAATTAAACACTGGAATGGTAGAATGTGCAGAAGATGAATGTGCAACTTGAGATACAGGGGTGCAAAGGAGCAAGGTAAAAAAAAAAATACAGTATGGGGATGTGGTAGATTGGATGGGCTATTTACAGATGAGCTATGTACAGGTGCCGTGATCTGTAGATGAAGTAGATGAAAGATTAACCTCCTCTCACTATTTCACTGGTTGTATTATAAGGATGGATTCATACAGTGTCATGTTACTATGAATGTCTTGTGGGGCCTAACGCAGCTGTTTCCCTAAGCACTAGTCGGTACCTGCACTCTTCATAACAATGGGAATAATGGGGAGCAATATGCAGTCATTATATTCCTCATGCTCAATTATCTCTTTTGCCACATGAGATAGAAAAGAAAAGTTGAGCTCTTGCCCATTGAGGGCAAATTAAATGGCATAACTTAAACATGTATTATTCATTAAATGTATGATTATTATGATGATCATTATTATTATTATTGCTGTTGTTGTTGTTGTTAATATTGTTATTATTATTTCCAAATGTCTGACCTCAATGGGACTTCCTGGTGAAATAAAATAAAACCTTTCCTTCTTCATCCTTTTGAAGAGCTTGAGAAGCCAACCACGGTGATCGAGAACGGAGAAATTAGACTGAACGGAAAAGGGAAGAAGATCCGAAAACCTCGGACCATCTACTCAAGCTTACAACTGCAAGCGCTCAACCAGAGATTCCAGCAAACCCAATACCTTGCGCTACCTGAGCGAGCCAATCTGGCAGCAAAATTGGGACTAACTCAAATGCAGGTACATATTTCTGTATTTTGGGCCAATTTAATTAGTCTATTTCAGTTATTTTTACTGATTTAACTGTTCCATGAGGTGTTTATTACAAGAGGCTCTATTTACAATTTTGGTGTCAGTCTCTTTTTAAACATGGTCTGTATAGGTCTCAATAGTTTGAATGGAATAAATGGGCAAGCATTACACAAACGGTTCACAAAGTGAACAATTCCTATGGCCTGTTGTTTACTCGAGTCGGGCAAAATGTTCCTTCTTTGTAAGCATCTCATCTCTCAAGGTGGTGAGAGGTTTAGTCAAAATGATGTGCATGCCCATTCTCAACGCCTTCTCTTTGCATCTAGGCTACAACACTATATGCATAAGTGCTTGATTAGATACTGTTAAGGCCAAATGTCTCATTAAAAATGAGAATGGAGCCTAATGTTATGGAGTTGTGTAATTTAAGGCTTTGAGAATTTCCACTCTAAGTAGTTAAAGTTTTCCGATGCTGTATTATTTAACATATAGGAGAAAACACTGGAACATTATGTTCCTAGGTATCACCCTCCATTAGTTTGATGTCCTGCCATGTTCATGGAGGTGTTAGCCTACTCTCTCTGCCTGTAACTGATATTGTTTCCCCTCCTCAGAGGGAGGCACACACTTTCATGTATATTTGAATGCAACATGGCTGGAATGGCAGGTCCCCGTTGGTAGCGAGGCAGCAGAAGTGCAGGGTGTATCACTGTCCTGTATTACCGCTACTTGTCTTACTACTGTGTTATCTATCTCCTACTATTACTTACTTACTCATCTGGGCCTGTATTCACTATGGGCCAGTTTCCTGGACACATGAAGCATTGTCCTGGACTAAAAAAACTGTTTCAATGGTGATTCTCCATTGAGCATGCTTTTCAGTCCAGGTCTAGGCTTAATCTGTGTCTGGGAAACTGTCCCAAGTCTCCAGAGTAGGATTGCTGATCTAGGATACATTTAGCCTTTTAGATCATAATAAATATGATTATGGACAGGGGGAACCTGATTATAGATCAGCACTCCAATACTCTTGAGACGCTTTATGGATACGGGCCCTGAGCTCTCATTCCTTGAGGATTTTAGAGGTAACACTCCAGTCTCAGTCATCTCCTTTAGCCTATATAGCTCTTGGTTCAGTTTAAAGCCCTCAGTCTCTCAGCCAATGGGTTCCTTTTTGTAACTAACTCCTTACTTCTCACTAAGCACTGTCTGTCTGGCAAGGGAAGAGGAAGGGACAGGGGGGAACGACCGCGGCCATTTTGTCTGTCAGTAGGAATAGAGGAAGAGAGCTTAGCAAGTTATCGCGTCACATTTTGTATAAATATTGTCCCAGGAAGTTTTTGGGTTCCCGAAATGAGAGAAAAATTACAGCAAAGAAAGTACAGACTTTGGTAGGGCTACATTCTTTTTAATTTGGGAGAGTTTACTGCTTTCAACCAGGTAATAATTCTATATTTCTTGAAATCTAGAGATCTCCCTTACTATGTTTGCCTGGGGATTTAAAAAATACTTAATGGCTAATCCAAAGAGAGTATGATGAGAATGCTGCTTTTCTTCAATTGGAGTAAAGATTGTTTTTGGCGTATTGACGGATATGAAATGCAGTAATTTATCCTCTGCGGTAAGAGACCATTCTGAACCTGTAGAGTCCGTGATGTGCTGCTAAGAGAGAGCCTTAGTAATTCCATGTAAGTGCCACACGACAGATATCTGAGAAAGCGTAAAGAGGTGAATTTTTGCAAGATGAGCACTTTTTTACCATACTTTTTCAAATATAGTTGGAGTTGTACACATATATCTGAAAGTTGCATTTAATTGGGACTTTAGAGACATGATATGTCTAGTATATAAATGTCATGCACACGGCCATGGCGCCAGGCCGCCAAAACAGAGAATCAATGGCCTCCTTTTCTCTCACAAAGTTGTACCCCTCTACCCCCACTGCCCCTCCCTACGCTCATCTGTAAAACTGCACTTACCAACTTTCTCCTTTTTTCTAAGAACATTTTTTCCAAACATTCGCTCTTTCATTCCTTCTTCATATCTATTCAACACCCTCTTTCTCTCTCCTAAAAAAACTGGCACCTTTGCAAAATTATCCTACAGTGCCTTGCGAAAGTATTTGCCCCCCTTGAACTTTGCGACCTTTTGCCACATTTCAGGCTTCAAACATAAAGATTTAAAACTGTATTTTTTCGTGAAGAATCAACAACAAGTGGGACACAATCATGAAGTGGAACGACATTTATTGGATATTTCAAACTTTTTTAACAAATCAAAAACTGAAAAATTGGGCGTGCAAAATTATTCAGCCCCCTTAAGTTAATACTTTGTAGCGCCACATTTTGCTGCAAGTACAGCTGTAAGTCGCTTGGGGTATGTCTCTATCAGTTTTGCACATCGAGACTGAAATTTGATCCCATTCCTCCTTGCAAAACAGCTCGAGCTCAGTGAGGTTGGATGGAGAGCATTTGTGAACAGCAGTTTTCAGTTCTTTCCACAGATTCTCGATTGGATTCAGGTCTGGACTTTGACTTGGCCATTCTAACACCTGGATATGTTTATTTTTGAACCATTCCATTGTAGATTTTGCTTTATGATGCTGCCACCACCATGTTTGACAGTGGGGATGGTGTGTTCAGCTGTGTTGCTTTTACACCAAACATAAAGTTTTGCATTGTTGCCAAAAAGTTCAATTTTGGTTTCATCTGACCAGAGCACCTTCTTCCACATGTTTGGTGTGTCTCCCAGGTGGCTTGTGGCAAACTTTAAACGACACTTTTTATGGATATCTTTAAGAAATGGCTTTCTTCTTGCCACTCTTCCATAAAGGCCAGATTTGTGCAATATACGACTGATTGTTGTCCTATGGACAGAGTCTCCCACCCGCTGTAGATCTCTGCAGTTCATCCAGAGTGATCATGGGCCTCTTGGCTGCATCTCTGATCAGTCTTCTCCTTGTATGAGCTGAAAGTTTAGAGGGACGGCCAGGTCTTGGTAGATTTGCAGTGGTCTGATACTCCTTCCATTTCAATATTATCGCTTGCACAGTGCTCCTTGGGATGTTTAAAGCTTGGGAAATGTTTTTGTATCCAAATCCGGCTTTAAACTTCTTAACAACAGTATCTCGGACCTGCCTGGTGTGTTCCTTGTTCTTCATGATGCTCTCTGCGCTTTTAACGGACCTCTGAGACTATCACAGTGCAGGTGCATTTATACGGAGACTTGATTACACACAGGTGGATTGTATTTATCATCATTAGTCATTTAGGTCAACATTGGATCATTCAGAGATCCTCACTGAACTTCTGGAGAGAGTTTGCTGCACTGAAAGTAAAGGGGGCTGAATAATTTTGCACGCCCAATTTTTCAGTTTTTGAAATTGTTAAAAAAGTTTGAAATATCCAATAAATGTCGTTCCACTTCATGATTGTGTCCCACTTGTTGTTGATTCTTCACAAAAAAATACAGTTTTATATCTTTATGTTTGAAGCCTTAAATGTGGCAAAAGGTCGCAAAGTTCAAGGGGGCCGAATACTTTCGCAAGGCACTGTATATACACTGAGTATACAAAACATTAAGAAAACCTGCTCTGTGTATCAAGAATGGTCCACCACCCAAAGGACATACAGCAAACTTGTCACAACTGTGGAAAGGATTGGAGTCAACATGGACCAGCATCCCTGTCGAAAGCTTCTGACACCTTGTAGAGTCCATTCCCCGACGAATTGAGGCCATTCTGAGGTCGAAAGGAGGGCAACGCAATATTAGCAAGGTGTTCCTAATGTTTGGTATACTCTCAGTGTACGTATATGCTAAATATGAAGAAGCACTTCTCGAAACCTCTCTGATATGGGGCGGCAGGTAGCCTAGTGGTTAGTAACCAAAAGGTTGCTGGATCGAATCCCCGAGCTGACAAGGTAAAAATCTGCTGTTCTGCCCCTGAACAAGGCAGTTAACCCACTGTTCCCTGGTAGGTTGTCATTGTAAATAAGAATTTGTTCTTAACTGACTTGCCTAGTTAAATAAAAATAAAAATATTATGTTACCTGGGAGGAGGCAGGAATTATTGATAAGGTCATATTGATAAGGGAGCTAGATATATTGGAATCACTCATGTATTCTGGCCTTCCATGAGCAGCAACCACCTGGCAGATTATGCATAGTCTTTTTTTGCACCAGAAACACTCACCACCACTCGCCAGTCACCACACATTTAACTAAGGAGAGTGGTTTCCCCAAATTGTACGGTACACACATTGGTATTTAGTTGGATATGTGGGACAGGATTTTCCTGGCATGATTTCTTAATTACCAAACAATTACCAAACATTTCAGACTGAAAGCCCTTGTCAGCTGAGTGTTGCTGTTGAAATCTAAAACCAATATTTCCAATTATTATAGGAAAAGCTACTTACATTAGCATGCTGTTGATTGACATTAGGGTCAAATTAATTCATAAATATATGTTCGATGCAATTCGGCATTAAAGGGGTAATCAGCAGTTGCTATATCACTTTTGGACTAAATTAATGATATGTACCCATTGATTCTTGAAGAATATAACTCATAAAGACCTCATGAACTTAGTTAAACAGTCCTACCCATAAGAACCCAAAATATAAGCTTGTTTTCCTCCAGTGGTTTATGTGAGACTTGGTTTTTGTTACATCTGCAAGAACTGTTAATTATATTGCTGGCATGGAATGTGATACACCGTTTTAATTAATATACCCATTTAGTCAGTGTTAAAATACACTGGAGTGTGTTTAAAAAATTTTTGGAATCATGTAGTAACCAAAAAATTGTTAAACAAATGAAATATATTTTATATTTGAGATTCTTCAAAGTAGCCACACTTTGCCTTGATGACAGCTTTGCACACGCTTGCCATTCTCTCATCCAGCTTCATGAGGTAGTCACCTGGAATGCATTTCAATTAACAGGGCTGCCTTGTTAATTTGTGGAATTTCTTTCATTCTTAATATGTTTGAGCCAATCAGTTTGTTGTGACTAGGTAGGGGTGGTATACAGAAGATAGCCATGGTAAAAGCCTTGGTAAAAGACCAAGTCCATATTATGGAAGGAACAGCTCAAATAAGCAAAGAGAAACAACAGTCCATCATTACTTTAAGACATGAAGGTCAGTCAATTCTGAAAATTTCAAGAACTTTGAAAGATTCTTAAAGTGCAGTTGCAAATGATGAAACTGGCTCTCATGATGATCGCCACAGGAAAGGAAGACCCAAAGTTACCTCTGCTGCAGAGCATAAGTTCATTAGAGTTACCAGCCTCAGAAATTGCATCCCAAATAAATGTTGAGTTAAATGAGTTCAATTATTATTATTATTATTATTTGTATTTATTTTTTCACCAGGTAAGCTAGTTGAGAACAAGTTCTCATTTACAACTGGCCAAGATAAAGCAAAGTAACAGACACATCTCAACATCAACTGTTCAGCGGAGACAGCATGAATCAGGCCTTCATGGTTGAATTGCTGAAAAGAAACCACTTACTAAAGGACACCAATAAGAGACTTGCTTGGGCCAAATCTGTCCTTTGGTCTGATGAGTCCAAATTTGAGATTTTTGGTTACAACGGCTGTGTCTGTGAAACACAGAGTAGGTGAACAGATTATTTCCGTATGTGTGGTTCCCACCGTGAAGAGGAGAGGAGGAGGTGTGCTGGTGTGGGGATGATTTGCTGGTGACACTGTCTGTGATTATTGAGAATTCAAGGCACACTTAACCAGCATGGCTACCACAGCATTCTGCAGCAATACACCATCCCATCTGGTTTGCGCTTAGTGGGACTATCACTTGTTTTTCAAAAGGACAATAACCCAACACACCTCCAGGGCTATTTGACCAAGAAAGAGAGTGATGGTGTGCTGCATCAGATGACCTGGCCTCCACAATCCCCCGACCTCAACCCAATTGAGATGGTTTGGGATGAGCTGGACCGCAGAGTAAAGGAAAAGCAGCCAACAAATGATCAGCATATGTGGAAACTCCTTCGAGACTGTTGGAAAAGCATTCCAGGTGAAGCTGGTTGAGAGAATGCCAAGAGTGTGCAAAGCTGTCATCAAGGGTGGCTACTTTGAAGAATCTTAAATCTAAAATATATTTTGATTTGTTTAACACTTTTTCGGTTACTACATGATGTGTTATTTCATAGTTTTGATGTCTTCACTATTATTCTACAATGTAGAACATTTAAAAAAATAAAGAAAAACCCTGGAATGAGTTGATAGGTAATGTATTTCTTTGGACTTGACTCAAGTCTTGACCACGTTCTACTTGGGACTCGACTTGAGACTCTGACCTTATGACTTGAGACTTTCTTGTGACTCGTTTAATAGTGACTTGGTCCAATCTGAAAGTTTGTAAAGACTGCCGCATTCGGAAAGTATTCAGACCCTTTGACTTTTTCCACATTTTGTTACATTACAACCTTATTCTAAAATGGATTAAATAGTTTTTTCCCCTCATAAATCTACACACAATACACCATGATGGGGCCTCCCTAGTGGCGCAGTGTTGCAGTGGTCTAAGGCACTGCATCACAGTGCTAGCTGTGCCACTAGAGATTCTGGGTTCGAGTCAAGGCTCTGTCGCAGCCGGCCGCAACCGGAAGACCCATGGGGCGGCGCACAATAAGCCCAGGGTCGTCCAGGTTAGGGGAGGGTTTGGCTGGCAGGGATGTCCTTGTCCCATCGTGAAATAGCGACTCCTGTGGTGCGCCGGGCACAGTACATGCTGACACGGTCGCCAGGTGTACGGTGTTTCCTCCGACACATTGGTGCGACTGGCTTCTGGGTCAAGTGGGCATTGTGTCAAAGAAGCAGTGCGGCTTTGTTGGGTTGTGTTTCGGAGGATGCACGGCTCTCGACCTTTGCCTCTCCCGAGTCCGTATGGAAATTGCAGCGATGAGACAAGACTGTAACTACCAAAATTGGAGAGAAAAAGGAGTACAATACCCCATGATGACATGGGGTATTTTTTTTTAATTTTGCAAATGATTAACAAATAATAAATAAACAACATAAGTATTTGCAAAAGTATTCATCCCCCTTGGTGTTTTTCATATTTTGTTGCATTACAACCTGTAATTTAAATGGATGTTTATTTGGATTTCATGTAATGGACAAACACGAGTGAAATTAAATAAATAACTTGCTTCAAATCTTTTTTTTTTAAAGAATGGAAAAGTGGTGCATGCATATGTATTCACCCCCGTTGCTATGAAGCCCCCAAATAAGATCTGGTGCAACCAATTTCCTTCAGAAGTCACATAATTTGTTAAATAAAGTCCACCTATGTGCAATCTAAGTGTCACATGATCTCAGTATATATACACCTGTTCTGAAAGGCCCCAGAGTCTGCAACACCACCAAGCAAGCGGCACCATGAAGACCAAGGAGCTCTCCAAACAGGTCAGGGACAAAGTTGTGGGGAAGTCTAGATCAGGGTTGAGTTATAAAAACATATCAGAAACTTTGAACATCCCACGGAGCACCATTAAATCCATTATTAAAAAATGGAAAGAATATGGCACCACAACAAACCTGCCAAGAGAGCCCACCAAAACTCACGGACCAGGCAAAGAGGGCATTAATCAGAGAAGCAACAAAGAGACCAAAGATAACCCTGAAGGAACTACAAAGCTCCACAGCGGAGATTGGAGTATCGGTCCATAGGACCACTTTAAGCCGTACTCTCCACAGAGTTGGGCTTTACGGAAGAGTGGCCAGAAAAAAAGCCATTGCTTAAAGAAAAAAATAAGCAATGTCGGAGAGTCCCCAAGCATATGGAAGAACCGTACTCTGGTCAAATGAGATTACAATTGAGCTTTATGGCCTTCAAGGACAACGCTATGTCTAGCACAAACCCAACACGTGTCATCACCTGAGAACACCATCCCCACAGTGAAACATGGTGGTGGCAGCATCATGCTGTGGGGATGTTTTTCATCAGCAGGGACTGGGAAACTGGTCAGAGTTGAAGGAATGAGGGAAATTCTGGAGGGAAACCTTTTTCAGTCTTCCAGAGATTTGTAGACTGGGACCGAGGTTCACCTTCCAGTAGGACAATGACCCAAGCATACTGCTAAAGCAGCACTCGAGTGGTTTAAGGGGAAACATTTAAATATCTTGGAATGGCCTAGTCAAAGCCCAGACCTCAATTCAATTGAGAATCTGTGGTATGACTTGAAGATTTCAGTACACCAGTGTAACCCATCCAACTTGAAGGAGCTGGAGCAGTTTTGCCTTGTAGAATGGGCAAAAATCCCCATGGCTAGATGTGCCAAGCTTATAGAGACATACCACAAGAGGCTTGCTGCAAAAAGTGGCTCTACAAAGTATTGACTTTGGGGATGCATGCTCAAGTTTTCTGTTTTTTTTTATTTTATTCCTTGTTTGTTTCACAATAAAAAATATTTTGAATCTTGAAAGAGGTAGGCATGTTGTGTAAATCAAATAATTACCACCCCCCAAAAAAAATATATTTTAATTCCAGGTTGTAAGGCAACAAAATAGGAAAAATGCCAAGGGGGTGAATAGTTTCGCAAGCCACTGTATACAGACCCTTTACTCAGTACTTTGTTGAAACACCTTTGGCAGTGATTTCAACTTTGAGTCTACTTGCGTATGACGCTACAAGCTTGGCACACCCGTATTTTGGGAGTTTCTGTCATTCTTCTCTGCAGATCCTCTCACGCTCTGTCAGGTTGGATGGGGTGCGTTGCTGCACGGCTATTTTCAGGTCTCTCCAGAGATGTTCGATCGGGTTCAAGTCCGGGCTCTGGCTGGGCCACTCAATGACATTCAGAGTCTTGTCCAGAAGCCACTCCTACATTGCCTTGGCTGTGTGCTTAGGGTCGATGTCCTGTCTGAGGTCCGGAGCACTCTCGAGCAGGCTTTCATCAGGGATCTCTCTGTACTTTGTGCCGTTTATATTTCCCTCAATCCTTACTAGTCTCCCAGTCCCTGCCGCTGAAAAACATTCCCACAGCATGATGCTGCTGCCACCACCATGCTTCACCGTAGGGATGGTGCCAGGTTTTCTCCAGACGTGATGCTTGGCATTCAGGCCAAAGAGTTCAACTTTGGTTATTTCTCATGGTCTGAGAGTCCTTTTCCTTTAGGTGCCTTTAGAGTTGCTTCCGTCTAGCCACTCTAACATAAGGCCTGATTGTTGGAGTGTTGCAGAGATGGTTGTCCTTCTGTAAGGTTCTCCCAGTGACCGCCAGGATTTTCATCACCTCCCTGACCAAGGCCCTTCTCCCCAGATTGCTCAGTGTGGCCGTGCGGCCAGCTCTAGGAAGAGTCTTGATGGTTCCTGTCACGCCCTGGCTTTAGTATTCTGTGTTTTCTTTATTATGTTGGTTAGGCCAGGGTGTGACATGGGTGATTTATGTGTCTTGTTTTTCCATGGGGTTTTGTAGTCTGTGGGGTTGTGTTCAGTTGAGTGTTCTAGGTAAGTCTATGGTTGCCTGGAGTGGTTTTCAATCAGAGGCAGGTGTTTATCGTTGTCTCTGATTGGGAACCATATTTAGGCAGCCATATTCTTTAGGTATCTTGTGGGTGATTGTTCCTGTCTCTGTGTTTTGCACCAGTTAGTACTGTTTCGTTTTTTCCACGTTTTCTTATTTTGTATAGTGTTCACGGTTTCATCTTTTATTAAAGATGTTTATAAATAACCTCGCTGCATTTTGGTCCTCCTCTCCTTCCCAGGAAGATTGCAGTTACAGAATCACCCACCACAACAGGACCAAGCGGCGTGGTGACAGGCAGCGGCAGCAGGAGCAGCGCAAGGAGGAATGGACATGGGATGATGTGTTGGACGGCAAGGGTTGCTACACTTGGGAGGAGATCCTGGCGGGAAAGGATCGCCTCCCATGGGTACAGGTGGAGGCAGCTAGGAGAGCAGAGGCAGCCGGAGAGAGGAGCCGGCGATACGAGGGAACACGGCTGGCAAGGAAGCCCGAGAGTCAGCCCCAAAAATTTCTTGGGTGGCACACAGGAAGTATGGCGAAGCCAGGTAGGAGACCTGCGGCAACTTCCTGTGCTTACCGGGGGGCTAGAGAGACCGGGCAGGCACCTTGTTATGCTGTGGAGCGGTGTCCCCAGTGCGGGTGCATAGCCCGGTGCGGTACATACCAGCTCCTCGTATCGGCCGGGCTAGAGTGGGCATCGAGCCAGGTGCCATGAAGCCGGCTCTACGCATCTGGTCTCCAGTGCGTCTCCTTGGGCCGGCGTACATGGCACCAGCCTTACGCATGGTGTCTCCGGATCGCCTGCACAGCCCAGTGCGGGCTATTCCACCTCGCCGCACTGGCAGGGCAACCGGGAGCATTCAACCAGGTAAGGTTGGGCAGGCTCGGTGCTCAAGAGCTCCAGTGCGCCTGCACGGTCCGGTCTATCCAGTACCACCTCCACGCACCAGCCCTCCGGTGGCAGCTCCCCGCACCAGGCTTTCTGTGCGTGTCCTTGGCCCAGTACCACCAGTGCTGACACCACGTACCAGGCCTGCAGTGCGCCTCGCCTGTCCAGCGCTGTCAGAGCCTTCCTCCTCTCCAGCGTCGCCTGAGCTGCTCGTCTGCCCAGCGCCGCCTGAGCTGCCCGTCTGTCATGAGCCGCCAGAGTCTCCTGTCTGTCATGAGCCGCCAGAGTCTCCCGTCTGTCATTAGCCGCCAGAGTCTCCCGTCTGTCATGAGCCGCCAGAGTCTCCCGTCTGTCATGAGCCGCCAGAGTCTCCCGTCTGTCATGAGCTGCCAGAGTCTCCCGTCTGTCATGAGCCGCCAGAGTCTCCCGTCTGTCATGAGCCGCCAGAGTCTCCCGTCTGTCATGAGCCGCCAGAGTCTCCCGTCTGTCATGAGCCGCCAGAGTCTCCCGTCTGTCATGAGCCGCCAGAGTCTCCCGTCTGTCATGAGCCGCCAGAGTCTCCCGTCTGTCATGACCTGCCAGTCTCCCGTCTGTCATGAGCCGCCAGAGTCTCCTGTCTGTCATGAGCCGCCAGAGTCTCCCTTCTGTCATGAGCCGCCAGAGTCTCCCGTCTGCAAAGAGCCGCCAGAGTCTCCCGTCTGTCATGAGCCGCCAGAGTCTCCCGTGGAGCATGGAGCAGCCAGAGCCGCCAGTCAGCATGGAGCAGCCAGAGCCGCCAGTCAGCCAGGATCCTCCAGAGCCGCCAGTCAGCCAGGATCCTCCAGAGCCGCCAGTCAGCCAGGATCTTCCAGAGCCGCCAGTCAGCCAGGATCTTCCAGAGCCGCCAGTCAGCCAAGATCTTCCAGAGCCGCCAGTCAGCCAGGATCTTCCAGAGCCGCCAGTCAGCCAGGAGCCGCCAGTCAGCCAGGATCCGCCAGAGCCGCCATTCAGCCAAGAGCCGAAATTCAGCCAGGATCCGCCAGAGCCGCCATTCAGCCAGGATCCGCCAGAGCCATCAACCTGCCTGAGCTATCTCTTAGTCCTGGGCTACCTATCAGTCCTGAGCTACCTATCAGTCTTCAGCTAGCCCTCAGTCTTGAGCTACCCCTCAGTCTTGAGCTACCCCTCAGTCTTGAGCTACCCCTCAGTCCCGAACTACCCCTCAGTCCAGAGCTACCCCTCAGTCCCGAACTACCTCAGTCCCGAGCTGTCCCTCAGTCCATAGCTGCCCCTCAGTCCAGTGGGGCCCTTTGTTAAGGTTACTAGGCCGAGGTCGGCAGTGAGGGTCGCCACTCAAGGGACCTAAGTAAACCAGGATCTTCCTAAGACTAAGACTGTGATGGAGTGGGGTCCACGTCCCGCGCCGCCACCGTGGACAGACGCCCACCGAGACCCTCCCCTATGGGTTTAGGTTTGCGGCCGGGAGTCCGCACCTTCGGGGGGGGGGGGGGGGTACTGTCACGCCCTGGCCTTAGTCTTCTGTGTTTTCTTTATTATGTTGGTTAGGCCAGAGTGTGACATGGGTGATTTATGTGTCTTGTTTTGTCTACGGGTTTTGTAGTCTATGGGGTTGTGTTCAGTTGAGTGTTCTAGGTAAGTCTATGGTTGCCTGGAGTGGTTCTCAATCAGAGGCAGGTGTTTATCGTTGTCTCTGATTGGAAACCATATTTAGGCAGCCATATTCTTTAGGTATCTTGTGGGTGATTGTTCCTGTCTCTGTGTATTGCACCAGTTAGAACTGTTTCGGTTTTTCCACGTTTTCTTATTTTGTATAGTGTTCACGTTTTCATCTTTCATTAAAGATGTTTATAAATAACCACGCTACATTTTGGTCCTCATCTCCTTCCCAGGAAGATTGCCGTTACAGTTCCAAACGTATTCAATTTAAGAATGATGGCGGCCACTGTGTTCTTGGGAACCTTCAATGCTGCAGACATTTTTTGGTACCCTTCCCCAGATCTGTGACTTGACACAATCCTGTCTCGGAGCTCTACGGACAATTCCATCGACCTCATGACTTGGTTTTTGCTCTGACATGAACTGTTACCTGTTGGACCTTATATAGACAGGTGTGTCCCTTTCCAAATAATGTCCAATCAATAGAATTTACCACAGGTGGACTCCAATCATGTTGTAGAAACTTCTCAAGCATGATCAATGGAAACAGGATGCACCTGAGCTCAATTTCGAGTCTCATAGCAAAGGGTCTGAATACTTATATATTTATGTAAATGTAATATTTTTTGCAAAAATGTATAAAAACATGTTTTTTCTTTGTCATTATGGTGTGTGTGTGTGGGTTGATGAGGGAAAAACAATTTAATATGTTTTAGAATAAGGCTGTAATGTAACCAAATTTGGAACATTTGAAGGGGTCTGAGTACTTTCCCGATTGCACTGTAAATGTAATTAATTCAAGACATCACAACAGTATTTCTGTCATTGGCGTGTTTGGGGTGACACTCTTGGGCAGCCCTTGCGAAATGTGAGCTATCTGAGCCGTGTTTTCCACTCATCTCCACAATCAATTGCAATTCATAATTAGATTTTACCAGAGATGCTTTTACCACGCTGTGGGTGTTGCGGTTACATAAACGTCTCACCAGGCTCTCTCCATATCAAAATATCTCTATAAATTCTCTGCATTGTTCGTAGAATGGGGAAAACACCCTTAAAGGAATGCCAAACGTATTGCTTGCCTGGTCTGTAGTGCGGTTTACAGTTCATTCTCCTGGCAACCTGAACTCACCCACCAGCTTTATTTTGTCATTCTTGTGAATGTTCTGTTTTTAGTCCAACGTATTGGTTTCAAATGGAAAATATTTATATTATTCCTTTTCGCTAACAATGCAGTCAAAGCCTACAGTTATAATTTGAATAATGTAATGCTCTATTTGCCAGTATGCTGGCAACATGCAAAGGTACATAACAATATTATCAAATAACAATTATATTAACAACAATGAGGCTATTATAATAATAGCCTAATTGCAGGCTTAATATACTAAATTGTATTTATTGTTGCAGGTTAAGATATGGTTCCAGAACAAACGCTCCAAGTACAAGAAGATCATGAAGCATGGCCCGGGCGGACCGGAGGGAGAACACCTGCACCCTGGGTCATCTGGGTCTCCGTGTTCCCCGGGGATGCCGCCACTTTGGGACGTTTCCATGGCAAATAAGGGGACGCCTGCGCAATCCGGTGGATACATGAACAATTTCGGACACTGGTACCCAAGCCACCACCAGGATTGTATGCCGAGAACTCAAATTATGTGATGGGATGTGGACAATGGGATGGAATTCTATCCGCTCTCCTTAACTGACTTTACTCAATCTCAACATTTAGATTCGTGTTTTGTCTCCTCTTGTACATGAACCGTGTAGCATATCCCCTTTTAAATGTAGCTTCAAGCCACAGCTATCACATTAGAGTCTTAATTTTTGAAACGGACGTTTAAAGGTCTTTTGCTTGAATTTCATCCGAGGTTTTGCCTACAATTTCATGGACATGAAGAAATGACTGCACGGATTTTGCCTTGGGGGCTTATGTGGATCTGGAATTTGAATGCAGTTCAGTTTCAAATAAAGCCTCAGTGGTCAACTATGCACTGCAATAATATCTATTTTTACGAAATGAGCAATCCGAAGATTTCAGAAGTTTGAGCATGAAAATGCCTAACCCTAACATCGTCATATATATATATATATATATATATATAATCGAATTTATGTATTTGCATCAAATATTTAAATCATATATATATATATATATATATATATATATATATATATATATATGACGATGTTAGGGTTAGGCATTTTCATAAATATATATATATATATATATATATATATATATTTATGTATTTGCATCAAATATTTAAATCATATATATATATATATGATTTAAATATTTGATGCAAATACATAAATTCGATTAGGCATGAGTTTATAATTATTACTATTATTATTATTATTAGTAGTAGTATTTGTAGTAGCCTATTATTATTATTAAAGTAAATATAAAAAAAATACGCAAAAAAACGGACATCTATGGCGCAATGAAAACTAACAAGGGGTCATGTATTTTACCCTAAAACATTTGAACAAGCAAAAGAGGGTATTATTTTAATGTTGACAATGATTTTATAAAATGGGCATGTCAATTAAAGGTAATTTGGATATAGCTTGTTAAATAAAACTTTCATTCCAACAGTATAATTACCAGCAATTTGCAGGCAACAAAATATTATTCTCCAAAACTGAAAGTCCATAGGAACTAATAGGAAAAGAACGAGGAGCATCCATCGGCTGTTGCGGGTCTACAAGGCAACGGAATCGTCATTAACCCAAATTACTTGCAGGCGTAGGCTAATTGTAGCCTATCAGCAGTCCGGCACAAATAGCTGAAAAACGAGAGGCAAAAGACATGATAGCGCCCATGAGAGTGCTATCATGAGGGTGCAAACAAACCAACTGTTGTGATTTTTTTAGTATAGGACTAACTATTGAGCACAAAGGTGGCAAAATATGTCCAAGAGTGGTGTGGCGATAAAAACAATTATGGGGCCCGTAGTATTTCTTGATCTTGTAATCTATCCACGTAAAAGTCAATGCCTTATACTGTATACATGATTCACTTCTTGTAAAAAAGGTTTAATATGGGCTGTGATGGGACCAGAGTTTTTCTAATCAGGTCACGTGGGTTTTAAAAAAACTCCTGGGAAAACTGGGTTTGGTGAGGATAAAAACCCTGTCAACTGCAGCAACCTTGTACTTGCTCATGTCTGAATTGTGTTTTAAAAGGACAGGAGGGTTCCTTTACACGTACACACAGAGAAAGCAACATGATTGGACAATAAAACACACAGGGCTGAGCTTTCTTTAAGCAGATTTGCATCGTGTAGTCCTGCCCTATGCAACTGTAGGCTGAATAAAACATGTACTCACAGTCTTTCAGCTATTGTGTTTATTGATTAATTCCAGTTAATAATTTTGGACTGAAAATCCTAAATTGCCTAGTCAGTCCAAGTTTGAATATAAACCACATTTGATCAATTCACATTTTCTCACAACCAAATGGGCTATAAATAAGCCTACACAACGTTACCTCTTCGTTAACATTGGCTAGAGGGAGGCTAGACAATGCAGCTACTGTTGTTAGTAGCCTACAGTTGATCAGACTGAAAAATTGTCTCGTTACCAGGCAATACAGCGTGTACGATGGCTAATGTTTAGGTGTATAGGCTGTTACATTTATGTAATAGTCTTTGCTTGTGTATGTCGGGAGTGTTGTGTTATTATGCTTGCTAAATAAATACCAGCCAGAGGAAAGTGAAGAGCGCACCTTGAGCTTTGTCCAGCCCGCGCTACCTGCGATTTCCGTGAATCTGATTGGTCAAGACAAGCAAAGAACCCGCAGCAGCATTCGGATGGAAGGACAGAAAGGACAGAAATTGTGTGGGAGTTGACAAATAAGGCAAATCGGTCTAAATAACAGCACTTTGCCCCTCTTTTTAAAACTTTGCTTCAATATATTTTATTGAAGAAAATTAACGTTAAATTAAAAAAAAAGTTAAATAAAAGTTAAATTAAGTAAAAAAGTGGTTGTAAAATGTGTTGTAAAACTCTTTTCTTATAGCCCGGCGGTTGTCAATGTGCGGTTGGATTATTTTGCCCAAATGGCTACTCAGGGCTAAATATGCTAACTACGTTATATTGTGTTGACCACAATATTACAACTGCGACCTACCTTGGTCTGAAGGTAGGCTTTGGCACGTGCTACCGGAGTTATCGGAAGCTCTTAGTTCCCAGCGGGGAATTTTACTTGAACGCAGTAGCGGTGCGTGGGTAAAATCACTGGGGAAGCCAGGGAAAAAAGCCATATTACAATTGATGTATTATGATAATTGCGTTGTTTTCTCTATAACCAATTAGTTAATTCATATGCATTACGAACGTGATATACAGGCCTAAAGGCCGAGACAATAAGAAGACACAGTGGCAGAATAAATTCAATCACACGTTTGATTCATCACAAAACCGGGGATCAAGTCCATAAAGCACATTGCATGACCTACAGAATGGTAAAGCAAGTTAATGTTTCCAACATTTTCGGACCACTAAACAACTATTGATTTACACTGAAAATAAATCTAAACCCAACATGCAACAATTTCAAAGATTTTACTGTTCATAAGGAAATCAATTAATTTAAATAAATTCATTCGGCCCTAATCTATGGATTTCAAATGTCTGGGAATAGATACAGATATGCATCTGTTGGTCACAGATATCTTTAAAAAAAAAAGGTAGGGGCGTGGATCAGAAAACCTGTCTTCGCATAGAGTTGATCGTGGCCTGTGGAATATTGTCCCACTCCTCTTCAATGGCTGTGCGAAGTTGCTGGATATTGACGGGAACTGGAACACGCTGTTGTACACATAAATCCAGAGCATCCCAAACATTTGTATTTTATTTTTTTATTTTACCTTTATTTAACTAGGCAAGTCAGTTAAGAACAAATTCTTATTTTCAATGATGGCCTAGGAACAATGGGTTAACTGCCTGTTCAGGGGCAGAACGACAGACTTGCAACCTTCCGGTTGCTAGTCCAACACTCTAACCAGTAGGCTACCCTGCCGCCCCAATGGGTGACATGTCTGGTGAGTATGAAGGCCATGGAAGAACTGGGACAGGAATTGTGTATATATCCTTGCGATATGGGGCCATGCATTGTTCTGCTGAAACATGAGATGATGGCGGCGGATGAATGGCAAGAGCATTCAAATTGCCGTCGATAAAATGCAATTGCGTTTGTTGTCTGTAGCTTATACCTGCCCATACCATAACCCCACCGCCACCATGGGGCACTCTGTTCACAACGTTAACATCAGCAAAAAGCTTACCCACACAACACCCTACACGTAGTCTGTGGTTGTGATGCTGGTTGGACATACTGACAAATTCTCTAAAACAATGTTGGAGATGGTTTATGGTAGAGTTAAGAACAAATTCTTATTTTCAATGATGGCCTAGGAACAATGGGTTAACTGCCTGTTCAGGGGCAGAACGACAGACTTGCAACCTTCCGGTTGCTAGTCCAACACTCTAACCAGTAGGCTACCCTGCCGCCCCAATGGGTGACATGTCTGGTGAGTATGAAGGCCATGGAAGAACTGGGACAGGAATTGTGTATATATCCTTGCGATATGGGGCCATGCATTGTTCTGCTGAAACATGAGATGATGGCGGCGGATGAATGGCAAGAGCATTCAAATTGCCGTCGATAAAATGCAATTGCGTTTGTTGTCTGTAGCTTATACCTGCCCATACCATAACCCCACCGCCACCATGGGGCACTCTGTTCACAACGTTAACATCAGCAAAAAGCTTACCCACACAACACCCTACACGTAGTCTGTGGTTGTGATGCTGGTTGGACATACTGACAAATTCTCTAAAACAATGTTGGAGATGGTTTATGGTAGAGTAATGGACATTCAACTCTCTGGCAACAGCTCTGGTGGACATTCCTGCAGTCAGCATGCCAATTGCACGCTCCCTCAAAACTTTAGACATCTGTGGCGTTGTGTTGTGTGACAAAACTGCACATTTTAGTGAACTTGTATTGTCCCTAGCACAAGGCGCACCTGTGTAATAAGCATGCTTTTTAATCAGCGTCTTGATATGCCACACCTGTCAGGTGGATGAATTATCTTGGCAAAGGAGAAATGCCCACTAACAGGGATGTAAACAAAAAAAAACATTTTAGAGAAATAAGCTTTTTGTGCGTATGGAACATAATTTGGGATCTTTTATTCCAGTTTATGAAACATGGGACCAACACTTCCCATGTTGCGTTTATATTTTTGTTCAGTATAGAACCATAGAGAGTTACCGCAATTCACAAAGAAAACAAAACTGCCTCCATTATTTCAGCACCATTTCAACTTCAAAATTTCAACATCATCAAATCACCTACGCTTAGTGTTATACAGTGACAACTAAAAGATACCAAAAACAATTTAGTCTAAATATGATGTGGCTGTCTATGTTTCTGATTTTTATGTGTGTGTGTGTGTGTGTGTGTGTGTGTGTGTGTGTGTGTGTGTGTGTGTGTGTGTGTGTGTGTGTGTGTGCGTGCGTGCGTGCGTGTGCGTGGGTGTGTGCGTGGGTACGTGCGTGTGCAAGTAGAAAAACATGTTGACTCACCCTACTTGTAGAGAAACTCCAATGCCATCCTCATCTCTTTCATGTGGATGAAACAGACTATCACTGTCATACAGTACATACTTTTATTTTTTGTTTTCTTAAGTTTCCTGGCTAAAATGCTTGCTCGTTAACCTAACTTACTTTCATGGGCAATGTTAGCTAGTTAACATGAGCCTTCTACTGTTCATCTAGTTACATATTGAACTTCCATCCTCACAGGCCAGGGACACAATGTATGGATTAATGGCTGGATCAGAATCACTGGCTGGTATGGAGAATTAAGTAAAACTACAAGTCCAAATCCCTTTCTCCATCCATGGCTAATTTAGGAAAGGGACTATTTCTGCTAGCTAGCCACTGGAGGACAACAACACAATGAGATGCAACAATTCAAGATGTTTCTGTCAATGACGTATGCTCTCGATGCGATGATGGGAGTGACGCCAAATCCAAATGGGCTTCCCTTGACACTGGACCCATCACAGTTGAGCTCACTTTAGCTTAACGCTGATTGGCTATTCTTTTAGACTTTTTTTATCAAGGGGAGGCCAAATGCTTGGTGGCTTCCCTTGCATTCAATGCTGCGAGCGGCAACAGTGTCATAATCTTGTGGATCAGACAGCATCAGATAGATGGCCGACACATGCAGAGACAGAGGGGCGCTGTTTCGCATGCTCGGATGCATTCTCCGGTGAGATACATTTAGCCTCTTGAGAATTGAAGTAAAATTATTAAACACAGAGAGGAAAGAGGTTTTTCCTATTTTTGCTTGGTAAATGTTTTGGGGAAGCCTGGCTTCTTTTGCCATCCATGAATACACACTACTGCAACACTCCAAGTTGGAATTACAAGTGGGAAACTTAAAGAAAATGTTGTTACCCGAGTTGACGAGTTGTGACATTTCACCACTGACCTTTTACCTTTTCAACCAAAAGATGACAAATACGTTTTTGACAATTACAACGTAATCAATAAGTAAAATATAGATAGTTTGTCCATTATGTCAAAGTTAAGCAAGTTATCTAACTTAGTTATAAGCAATGTTAGCTAGCTTATCAAGCTAAAATCTTATTGGTTGAAGAATTGTTCCGACTTCAAAGGCACGTGAACACATTCATGTAGACTTAGCTACCATTTCCCAGTTCCCCATTTCCCACGAGCACATGAAGCAACACTTTATCCATAATCGGTAGATGGTTTCGGCCTATATTAATTCTGCATCATTTACAAAGCAGTGCGCAAGAAACAAACCTATTCAAAACAGAATTGACCCCCCTTCCCAAATCAAACATGGGTGCTAATGTTGTCTCCTCGTTTTGCATGCACATGCTTCCACTTCTTCCTGTCTGTTGCAGCCAATCATAGGTGGCAGCATAACACGCATGTTTAGCAGGGCTCATTAGCTAATGGGGGGGATACCTAGTCAGTTGCACAACCGAAAGCATTAAACCAAAACACGGCTTTTGCATTTAACCCAACCCCTCTGAATCGACTTCCATGTTATCAGCACCCGGGGAGTAGTTGTTGTTGAGGGTTAACTGTCTTGCTCAGAGGCAGAACAGCAGACTTTTCCACCTGGCCAGCTCGGGGATTGAAACCAGCGACCTTTCAGTTACTGGCCCAATGCTCTTAACCTCTAGAGATACAGGTGTGTGAACCACAGACACAGGTGTGCACGCAAAGCAAGACAATTCTGTCCTAATTATTTTGGAAATGTCTACGTACAGTATATGGATAGACCTATAATTTCCAACCTCGGAAAAGTGTCCTAAACAGGTAGGCCTACATCACAGGTACAGTCATTTCAGCACGAGTTATCTCGACCACATCTATAATTAAATAACGAATAAGAGGTCTACGTTTAGGGTTTGTGGAAGGAGAGGTAGTGGTCAGAGCAAGGTGGCAGAATAAATATGCAAATGTTATGGAACCAACCCAACCTTAGGTGCAATGCATCCCCATCTACAATTAGTAACACCCCAAGCAAGTGGCAGAAAAGTGTCCCTGTTGCAAACATCAACACTGAGAATAAGCTGTCTCTCATGCCTTTTCCATCCCATCTTTGTTTGTATGTTTCTTTCCCCATATGAAAACGACAGTGGTGAGTGATGTTTGTGGTTGGAGTGAAACCATATCCCTTCCCTGACATCTGTAAGCTGGGATGTTGCTTCTCAGTTCTCACCCAACCACCAAATCCACCTCCAGATACCCCCCCCCCCCCTTGCAATAAGAGAGAATAAGAGTGGGAATATGGATTCTAGCATCTATCTTGTGTAAGTGACAATTAGCATTGCCCTCACTGGTTCCCAATAAAACTGTAGACGTGGACCGTGGCTGCACCTACTACACCGAGAATACAAAACATTAAGGACACTTAACAACAAGGACCTTGGGTCCCAAATGAGGACCCAGCCGAGAAGAGATCAACATCCGACGAGCTTCTCCTTCACGTCTCTATGGATTAAAATGATTTTTTTTTCCATGACACAGATCGACCAAGTGAATCCAGGTGAAAGCTATGATCCATCATTGATGTCACTTAAATCCATTTAAATCAGTGTAGATGAAGGGGAGGAGAAGGATTTTTAAGCCTTGAGACAATTGAGACATCGATTGTGTATGTGTGCCATTTAGAGGGTGAATGGGCAAGACAAAATATTTAAGAGCCTTTGGAACGGGGTATGGTAGGTGCCAGGCACACCAGTTTGTGTCAAGAACTGCAACGCTGCTGGGCTTGTCATGCTCAACAGTTTCCCGTGTGTATCAAGAATGGTCTACCACCCGAAGGACATCCAACCAACTTGGCACAACTGTGGGAAGCATTGGAGTCAACATGGGCCAGCATCCCTGTGGAACACTTTCGACACCTTGTAGAGTCCATGTCCCAACAAATTGAGGCTGTTCTGAGAGCAAAAGGGGGTGCAACTCAATATTAGGAAGGTGTTCCTAATGTTTGGTAAACTCAGTGTACTTACTTTGTTTGTTTGTTTTTCAAATGTGGTGGATTCTGATCGATCATGTCCGACTTCGTTTACGATTCAGTTACCATGACAATGTTGAATGTGCTAAGTTGCTTGGTGGGATAAAACCCCAATGCTACCCCCTCGACCCCACACACCAGACATATAATCAACTCATATCTCCTCAGGCTTAAGGCATCCAGTCAGCCTGCTGAGTGAGGCATGAGAGACCAGAGGCCCACACACAGAGCCAGGGAGCGCTCCTCCTACTAACGACAACATTCATAATGTTCTTCCCCTAGAGTCATTGGTAAAGGGGTGGCAGGTAGCCTAGTGGTTAGAGCGTTGGGCCAGTAAGGTTGCTAGATTGAATCCCCAAGCTGACAAAGTAAAAACATCTGTCATTCTGCCCCTGAACAAGGCAGTTAACCCATCATTGTAAATAAGAATGTGTTCTTAACTGACTTGCCTAGTTAAATAAAGGATAAAAAATAATCTTGTTTATGTACTGTGGATGAAAATAAGCATTTCCTCACACAGATGAACAGAGGTAAAGCACATCACATTGGTCTCGTTGCTTGACTGGTTTAGGTGAGTGAGCTGAGAGATGGGGGACTATGACCTGAGGCGGGGAAGGAAACAGCAGCCCAATCTTCCACGACACAGCTACAAACTTTCCTTCCGCTTTTGAGTTTTCCCGTTGTGCTTGCGACAGGTGATGTCATCACCTTGTCTTTCCGCATCTTCAGAGTTACCGGCGGCTGCTGAGAGGCATTTTTCTTTGTCTTGTTAAAGATTTGAAAGGTCTTTAACAATAAGATAAGCGCAAATGCTTCTATAAACAGAAACCAAAAATTCAGCCCAGCCCCAAAAGACATAGGTCTACTTCCTAATTTCACGCCATCATATAAATGTGTCAATCCTTCATAACAGAAGAAAAAGCATGAAGGAACATATATGATAGTAAGGACAGTGCTGGATCAGGGTGACATACATATTATCTTTAACTATTTCATTTCATTTTGGTGTTGTTGATGTTTGTCAAAGAGCACAGTGACATCATGGAAAAAATTACCTTGAATTGAAGGACCTAAAAGGTATTTACATTCATCAAACCCTGTGACACCATCTTGTGCCATTCAAGTGAAAACCAATCCAGTCCAAGTAGGGCTAGATCGGCACAAATTTCCAGCATAAAGGTAAAGTAACTTCTATAGCGAGTTTTATATGCTTCAAACTGAAAAGTAATTCCAGCTCTTGAATAATACAAGGAAAATGAAAGCAGGAGTGATTGTCAGGATTTTAAATATTGTATTCAACAATGCAAATTTAGATTTTCACACATATACCTCTAATATGTTTTCTAATTTTTTTAGATAGTAATGTATTTGTTATCCCTCTAATTTTCCAGACTTAATTATTTTCTTATCCCCACAACAGCAGTACAGTCAGAGATGTACTAAAAAAAAATGTTTTTCATCACTACAGCAATACAGTCAGTGCTGTTCTAAATTATTTTATTTTCATCACCACTGCAATACAGTCAGTGCTGTACTAAATTATTTTTTGGTTCAGCAGTGTCATATTGGGATGCACCTCTCATAGACCATAATTTACAGTGCTTTGCGAAAGTATTCGGCCCCCTTGAACTTTATGACCTTTTGCCACATTTCAGGCTTCAAACATAAAGATATAAAACTGTATTTTTTTGTGAAGAATCAACAATAAGTGGGACACAATCATGAAGTGGAACGACATTTATTGGATATTTCAAACTTTTTTAACAAATCAAAAACTGAAAAATTGGGCGTGCAAAATTATTCAGCCCCTTTACTTTCAGTGCAGCAAATTCTCTCCATAAGTTCAGTGAGGATCTCTGAATGATCCAATGTTGACCTAAATGACTAATGATGATAAATACAATCCACCTGTGTGTAATCAAGTCTCCGTATAAATGCACCTGCACTGTGATAGTCTCAGAGGTCCGTTAAAAGCGCAGAGAGCATCATGAAGAACAAGGAACACACCAGGCAGGTCCGAGATACTGTTGTGAAGAAGTTTAAAGCCGGATTTGGATACAAAAAGATTTCCCAAGCTTTAAACATCCCAAGGAGCACTGTGCAAGCGATAATATTGAAATAGAAGTAGTATCAGACCACTGCAAATCTACCAAGACCTGGCCGTCCCTCTAAACTTTCAGCTCATACAAGGAGAAGACTGATCAGAGATGCAGCCAAGAGGCCCATGATCACTCTGGATGAACTGCAGAGATCTACAGCTGAGGTGGGAGACTCTGTGGGAGGTGGGAGACTCTGATATCCATAAAAAGTGTTGTTTAAAGTTTGCCACAAGCCACCTGGGAGACACACCAAACATGTGGAAGAAGGTGCTCTGGTCAGATGAAACCAAAATTGAACTTTTTTGGCAACAATGCAAAACGTTATGTTTAGCGTAAAAGCAACACAGCTGAACACACCATCCCCACTGTCCAACATGGTGGTGGCAGCATCATGGTTTGGGCCTGCTTTTCTTCAGCAGGGACAGGGAAAATGGTTAAAATTGATGGGAAGATGGATGGAGCCAAATACAGGACCATTCTGGAAGAAAACCTGATGGAGTCTGCAAAAGACCTGAGACTGGGACGGAGATTTGTCTTCCAACAAGACAATGATCCAAAACATAAAGCAAAATCTACAATGGAATGGTTCAAAAATAAACATATCCAGGTGTTA
This sequence comes from Oncorhynchus mykiss, assembly GCF_057628025.1. Taxonomy (NCBI): domain Eukaryota; kingdom Metazoa; phylum Chordata; class Actinopteri; order Salmoniformes; family Salmonidae; genus Oncorhynchus; species Oncorhynchus mykiss. Next base: position 47,769,652 of record NC_143025.1, read on the forward strand.
GAATGGCCAAGTCAAAGTCCAGACCTGAATCCAATCGAGAATCTGTGGAAAGAACTGAAAATTGCTGTTCACAAATGCTCTCCATCCAATCTCACTGAGCTCGAGCTGTTTTGCAAGGAGGAATTGGAAAAAATGTCAGTCTCTCGATGTGCAAAACTGATAGAGACATACCCCAAGCGACTTACAGCTGTAATCGCAGCAAAAGGTGGCGCTACAAAGTATTAACTTAAGGGGGCTGAATAATTTTGCACGCCCAATTTTTCAGTTTTTGAAATGTTAAAAAAGTTTGAAATATCAAATAAATGTCATTCCACTTCATGATTGTGTCCCACTTGTTGTTGATTCTTCACAAAAAAATACAGTTTTATATCTTTATGTTTGAAGCCTGAAATGTGGCAAAAGGTCGCAAAGTTCAAGGGGGCCGAATACTTTCGCAAGGCACTGTAAGTGTTCAAGTAACTGTTCAGCTAAAATAGTGTAAACATTACATTTGACATGATCCCTTAGTACTGACTAACCCCACCTGGATTTTAAACTCACAACCTCTGGATTTGGGGAATTCTGTAGAATTCTCAGAAGTCCCCTACATATCCATAACCTATAATACATTTCTGCTCTTAGCAACAGGAGTGTCATCTGCACTGTTATTTTAGTTATCAGTTAATCTGACTATTCTCTCATCATTGATATAATTAACTTCTTTCAGCAATTTCAGGGTTTTCTGTATAGTTGTCTAATGTTGGTGGGGTATATTATTCTGTTTTAATGTTACTCCTGAATAACTATGATACATATAATCGTTTTTTGTGTGTATTTGTAACAAAGCTGAGTTTTACTTTGAAGTCCAGAGTGTAGGAATACAGGTGAAATCAGCTATTGACACACATGGTGGCATAGCAGAAAGATCAGAATGCCATGAACCAAGAGTTTAGATCCCAGGTGAGGACATGTTGAATAATAATTATTGTAAAATTAAACATTCACAATATAATTATGTATGTCAATATCACGTTTAAGGTAAGACCCAGGTGCAGACAGTGTCGAAAGAACAAAAGTTTATTATTCCAACAGGGGTAGGCAAAAGGACAGTTCAGGGACAGGCAAAATGACAGGTTAAAGGGCAGGCAGAGGTCAGTAATCCAGATAGGTGGGGCAAAGGTACAGGGCAGCAGGCAAGCTCAGGGTCAGGGCAAGAAAACAGGAGCAAAAGCAGACAGGAGCAAGGGGGAACAACGCTGGTAGGCTTGACAAACAATACGAACTGGCAACAGACAGAGAACGCAGATATAAATACACAGGGGATAGTGGGCGACACCTGTAAATATAATTAGGTGAAACAGGTCAGGGTGTGACAGCCAAAGTGTGTCTAATATGTCAGTTGAAAACACTGTGACTGCGTGACGTTCCGGAGACATCCTAACCACAAATTTCTGTTTGCAGGGCATCACCTGTGAAATCTCGTAAAAAATATCCACATGTGAAACTTCATATAAAATATCATCACGTGAAGTGTTCCAAAACCACATGGTTTCACATTATTTCACTTGAAATTTCAGATGAAAAATAAAATGTTGCATGTGCAAAACTTGAAATCACATCATTTTTCTGTAAGTGAGTGCTGTAACAGTGGGGCAAAAAAGCATTTAGTCAGCCACCAATTGTGCAAGTTCTCCTACTTAAAAAGATGAGAGAGGCCTGTAATTTTCATCATAGGTACACTTCAACTATGACAGACAAAATGAGATCAAAAAATCCAGAAAATCACATTGTAGGATTTCTAATGAATTTATTTGCCAATTATGGTGGAAAATAAGTATTTGGTCAATAACAAAAGTTTATCTCAATATTTTGTTATATACCCTTTGTTGGCAATGACAGAGGTCAAACGTTTTATGTAAGTCTTCACCACGTTTTCACATACTGTTACTGGTATTTTGGCCCATTCCTCCATGCAGATCTCCTCTAGAGCAGTGATGTTTTGGGGCTGTTGCTGGGCAACACGGACTTTCAACTACCTCCAAAGATTTTCTATGGGGTTGAGATCTGGAGACTGGCTAGGCCACTCCAGGAGCTTGAAATGCTTCTTACGAAGCCACTCCTTCGTTGCCCGGGCAGTGTGTTTGGGATCATTGTCATGCTGAAAGACCCAGCCACGTTTCATCTCCAATGCCCTTGCTGATGGTAGGCTTTGTTACTTTGGTCCCAGCTCTCTGCAGGTCATTCACTAGGTCCCCCCGTGTGGTTCCAGAGCCCCAGATCGAGGGAGATTATCAGTGGTCTTGTATGTCTACCATTTCCTAATAATTGCTCCCACAGTTGATTTCTTCAAACCAAGCTGCTTACCTATTGCAGATTCAGTCTTCCCAGCCTGGTGTAGGTCTACAATTTTGTTTCTGGTGTCCTTTGACAGCTCTTTGGTCTTGGCCATAGTGGAGTTTGGAGTGTGACTGTTTGAGGTTGTGGACAGGCGTCTTTTATACTGATGATGACAAGTTCAAACAGGTGCCATTAATACTGGTACCGAGTGGAGGACAGAGGAGCCTCTTAAAGAAGAAGTTACAGGTCTGTGAGAGCCAGAAATCTTGCTTGTTTGTAGGTGACCAAATACTTATTTTCCACCATAATTTGCAAATAAATTCATAAAAAAATCCTACAATGTGAGTTTCTGGATTTTTTTCCCTCATTTTGTCTGTCATAGTTGAAGTGTACCTATGATTAAAATTACAGGCCTCTCTCATCTCAGTGGGAGAACTTGCACAATTGGTGGCTGACTAAATACTTTTTTGCCCCACTGTAAATGCCATTTATGCAGCAGACACAGTCTACACATTTTGGTATGTGACCTCGGTGAGAATCAAACACACAATTCTGGTGTTGCTAGTACCATGCTTTAATAAACTGAGCCACATACAGGACTTCTGCAAACACATAAGTACAGTACTGCAAATTACAATACATGACTACAATACAGATGGAAGACGTATAATTGCCATCCCCATGAGTGTACCACCCTCCATCTGGCTATAGAGGAGGCATGCAATGATTCCAATCCAGACCAATTTAGACCGAAAGGTTTTTCCCAAGGTACATGAATAATGAGGATATTTACTGCCATTTCGATCAAAACCTATGGCCAAATGCTCAAGACAGGCTTGATGCAAACTAGTGTCTGCTAAAGATTGTTTCTTTCATTTCTTGCATTTGATTACATTGTGAAAGATGTCTTCAATGATCACACTTTTGATCACACAAGGGATAGAAATTATGGAAATGTGATATCCAGTCAATTTTCATGGGTAGTGCAAGTGTATAGCCTAATGTAAAACAGTGTAATGTACTGTAATTTACAGTACTGTAGCATACTACATTCAAAGGACAATTTTGAATCATGTATCTTACATGTTTTGGTATTGGGTTAAATGGTTGTTAAAATAAATAACTCAATTGAGAATATATCATTATGTTGTGTTTTTGTGATTAAACCAATGTACTCATTTTATTTCACAGTAAACGTATATTTTGGATATATGGTTGTGTGGTGACAGATGTTTACAAACCAAATTAATGCACTATGAAAGGTTTTGAATGTAAGATTGGCTGTGTTGCAAGTGTTTTTGTGCTAAAGTTTCAAATATTCACCACATACTTGTGAAAGTAGTACCAAAGTGATAATTAAAAAAAATATATAACGTGATTCTATCTCAATAGAGATAAAGCTCTAAGCGCCTATATATTTATTGGTCTGGACTGTTAATATATAATTTATTCCATTCCATTTTGTCCTTACAACCGTTTCATTGGATAATTTGTATAAAGAAGTCTATGGAAACAAGATTTTAATGTTATCTCAAGGGGTTATTTACATCTGTGTGTGTGCATGTGTGTGTAAATATTACATCATTTCAATTGGTGTAAATATAATTAATACAAATAAAAACTTTATTATTCACACAAAAGACTAACTATAAAATATGTGTTTCTCAGGCACCAAAGTGTCACAATTAGATTTTTTAAGTTCTCACATTGAAGTTCTATTAACATATCAATAGAGTATAAAATAGGCTACATTATAAATAACAACCTGAGTTTATGGCTTTTACCAAAAATCTATTGCAAATGCAAAGTACCAAATACACATTTTTATTTCCTATAGTTCTCTGCAACTTCCAAGAGATGTTTTGTTTTGAACCATTGTGTAATAAAATGTTGTATGGCTCAATATGTGAATTGAGCCTTAATTACATCTATATAAATGCAAGAAATGGTAAGTATAATTTATGAATGTATGAAAATGGTACACACCACTTCCATGTATCTGTGGGTGTTTCATATTGTGAAGAAACAAAGGGTGTTGAATGCACTGACAGTATATATTTGAATAGCTGTAGATCAAAGAATATGTTCATTTAATGGTCCCACAGTGGTCCCACAGTGGGCCTCTATAAAGGAAAGTGCCACCAAATAGGCTGCTATTCCATCCATTCTCATATCAAATCTCTCCAACAGAGTGAAATGAGCCACTGATAATATTAGCAACTCGTCACTCTAAACATCCATCTAAACAGAACATGGATTTGTCCATTCTTTTTGTATACAGTTCCTCTGTTTTGAATCCAAAAGGAACAACAGAGACAATAAGTCCTTGTGCATGTTTCCCAACTTGTCTGTGAACTTCAGCCCTCTGTTTTGGCACACACCCTCTAGGCTTTATTTCCAATAAATGGCCATGTTGTTGGACCACAGCTTGTTCCGATACGTTTTGTATTAGTACACCGCCCCCATATTCTTTGGTAGTGTTGTGTGCTGAAGAACCAGTCCTGAGTGCTGTGAACGTGACTGTGAGGTCTGTTGATACCAGTGATGAGTGTAGTCCTCCACATAACATAGAGAGGAGCTGAGGGAGGGCTGGGGAGCCTGCTCTCTAGTTGCAGGGTCTGTGGGTATACTACTGTCCCAAATGGCCAGGGACGGGGGTGAATTGCAGGACATAGAGTCACTGGCTCCTGGGCTGTGGTCCAGTGGAACTTCCCCGTATGTGTACAGCTTCTTGAATTTGGAACGCCGATTCTGGAACCAGATCTTGACCTGGAAGAAAATATATTTGAGCTACAGGTTGTTTGGGATGTTTGTACCAGAAAATGTGAAGGTATGAGTTAAAAATGTATTATCTAGCAAAGTGTTGTAATTTCATATTGACACCCTATGCCTTATTAGAATAGAATATACCTAATTATATTGCATTAAAATTTGGAATCCAGATGCAAACTTAGATCCATAAATGAAGCTATCAATTATCAGATATGAAAACAAACAGGAAGAGGTTAATAAACCCGGTGGTTTGACATATAATATAAACAATACTGTTTTTTTTATCGCTTTGGTAAAAAATGTACAAGTATGTGGTGAATTGTAAGATACATGTTTCAAATGTGTACTTTGAATGTAGTATGCTCCAGTACTGTAAATAACAGTACATGACACTGTTTCCACATTAAGCTATACACTTGCACTACCCATTAAAATTGACTAAAGATCAAATTTCCATCATTTCTATCCCATGTGTGATCAAAGGTATGATGATTGAAGACATCTTCACAATGTAATCAAATGAAAGAAATTAAAGAAATACGTTTTAGCAGACACTAGTTTTTGCATTAAGCCTGTCTTGAGCATTTGGCCATAGTTTCTCATCGAATTTGCAGTAATTATCCTATTCATGTACCTGGGGAAAAACCTTTTGTCATGGCAAACTTCATTTTGGATACATGTTTATTGTATAGGGAATGCATTTCTTTCTTGTTTTGGACTTTCTGGATTATTTATGCATTGGTATTGTATTGATATTGTATTACTGCACTGTAGGAGCTAGAAACACAAGCATTTCATTCAACTGCTGTAACATTAGCTAATCTGTGTACATGACCAATACACTTTGATTTGTTACATATCAGAGAGATCAGAGAGTGCATCTCTGATCATATTTTTTTTTAACTTACTGTGAAGTAAAATCATAGTCATCATCATAGTAGTACATAGTAGTATCATATTTTTTATGTTTATACTTTACAGACATACTTTTTAATATGTAATTCTCAAAATCTGTAGTAGACAAACCAGTTTACGTGTACAATCTATAGCAGGGGTGTCAAACTCAAATACCCAGTGGGCCAAAATGTAAAACCTGAACAAAGTCATGGGCCAACATTGAACAAATTAACCTTTTAATATGGACCCAAACAAGTTTTGCTTTAACATTGAATATGGAACAAGCATCGCTTATTACCATACAATATATAATTTAATAGTGGAGACATGCAAAATCGAATTTCAAATGAAAAAACACATCAATGGCATTAATTTATTAAATAAATAAAATTTAAATAAAAATTGTATGCCTCTTTTCTATTTGCAGCCTTCTGATTTAAATACCAAAATAAACTTTTTCCACTGGCTAATAATTTTACAAATAAAATGATAATAAATCAATCAACCATTCAAGCCCATGCCTTGTAGCAAGAAAAAGTGCATAAAGAAAACATTAAATATTGCACACTGGTCTAATCTGATGTGCCCAAGCCAGATACCTGGCATCTCTTCTTGGATGCTAGTTCATCAATGTCTGGGCTCAAGCTCTGAGCTGAAGAAATCCTCAGTATCGAGCGAAGATGTTCATCAGTCAGACGTCTCCTGTGAGTTGTTTTGGTCATCTTCATCGAGGAGAAAAGTTGCTCGCATAGATAAGTGCTGCCGAACATGGAGAGCATCTGAGCAGCTTGGGTGCGGAGCTGAGGCATTGTGTCAGGGATGAACCGTGGAAACTGTGCGGCGCCCACAGCATCATACTTTGACTTCAGCGTGTCGTTGCACTGGAGTTCAATCAGCTCCATTTGGATGTTGGTTGGTGCATTTTCCACATCAACTGCGAAGGGATTACTAAGCAGTTCAAACTTGCATTTCTGGGCATCGAAGTCGGCAAATCGCCGGCTAAACTCAGCGGCGAGAACACAGAGTTTTTCAGCAAACTGTGCGCATGGGAACACGGCGGTAGAGATCTATGCTTTTATGGATTGGCAGCAGGGAAAATGGCAAGGGTTTCCTTGCAGCATCTGATTCTCCCACAGGCAGTTTAGTTTTGAAGGCCCTCACTGCAGCGTACATGTCTGTGATGATGCGCCCCCGCCCCTGAAGCTGCAGGTTCAGCGCATCGAGATGGCTCGAGATGTCACAGAGAAAGGCCAGCTCACACAGGAACTTTTGCTCCCGGAGCTCTGCTGTATCCTTCCCTTTGGTTTCCAGGAATTGACATATTTCCTCACGCAGCTCGAAACATCTGTTCAGTACTTTTCCTCTGCTTAGCCATCTCACCTCTGCGTATTCCGAACCACACTCCTCCAGAAAAGATTTAAACTGGCGGTGATTTAGACCTTTGGCTCTTATAAAGTTAACTACCTGTGTTACTGTGGTCATAACATGTTCCATCTTTAGGGCTTTGGCACACAGTGCTTCCTGATGTATGATGCAGTGGTAAACAGTTAGCTCACTTGCACAGTTCTCTTCCCGCATCTTCTCCCGAACCATGCCCACCAGTCCATTCTTTTTACCGCACATCGCTGGCGCACCATCTGTCGTTAATCCAACGAGTTTATCCCACGGCAGCTTTATTTCAGTTACACATTTGGAAACCTCCTCAAAGATTTCCTTTCCTGTGGTTGTGCCATGCATTGATTTGAATCCTAATAGCTCCTCCGTAACACACAGATTTGAGTCCACTCCACGGATGAAGACTGACAGCTGAGCAGTATCAGATGCGTCGCAGCTCTCATCCACAGCGAGGGAGAACGCAACAAAATCTTTTCCCTTTTCCATCAGCTGGTCATACAGATTGGTGGCAAGATCACATGTGCGATCAGCTACTGTGTTCCTGCTCAGGCTCACGTTTGAAAATGCTTGTTTTTTCTCTGGGCATACGAGGTCACAAACCTTCATCATGCACTTTTTCATGAACTCTCCCTCATTAAAGGGCCGGGCTGATTTTGCGATCTCTGCTGCCACTATATAACTAGCCTTTACAGCAGCCTCGCTTTGTGATGTGGCTTTTTTAAACATATTCTGTTGTGAAACCAAACTTCTTTTCATCTCCTCTACTTTCTGGCTCCTTTGAGTCATGTCCAGGTCCTTGTATTTGTCATGGTGTTTTGTTTCATAGTGTCGTCTAATGTTGTACTCCTTACTTACAGCCACGTTGACTTCACAAACAAGACAAACAGGTTTGTCTTTTACATATGTAAACAGATATTCTGCCTCCCACTTGTCCAGAAAGCTCCTGTTTTCTGCCTTTCTTTTCGCAATTTTTGGGAAGGGTTAGCTCGCTGACAGTTGTAGCGTCTATGTTGCTATGACTACTGTCACAGAGGAGAGAGCGTTTCTGGGTCCTGTCCTGATTGGCGCGCGAAAACAGCAGAGCATTATGGGATTCGTAGTATTAGTGGTGAATGCGCTGTATAATACCGGCGGGCCAGCTCTAGTAGTAATTTGGTATTGTCTCACGGGCCAGAGTTTGACACCCATGATCTATAGGTTTACCAAATGTTTAAATGATCATCAATTAAGAACAGTCAGATTAAGTAATAGTAACATGTTTTAACAAAAGAAAAGTGAATCATATCAAAAGTAATGTGAGTATTGCATTGTGAAAGGAAATTACTTTATATGAACATGTATTTCTAGATGAAACACTGTTTAAGTTAGGCTCCCGAGTGGCGCAGTGGTCTAAGGCACTGCATCTCTAGTGCAAGTCCCTACAGTCCCTGGTTTGAATCCAGGCTGTATCACATCCGGATGTGATTGGGAGTCCCATAGAGCGGTGCACAATTGGCCCAGCATCGTTTGGATTTGGCTGGCGTCATTGTAAATAAGAATTTGTTCTTAACTGACTTGCCTACTTAAATAAAGGTTTTAAAAAACAACATTTAATTAAGTTTGGTGAAAAAGTGACTATGATTTTGCATGTTGTATTAAGTCAATTGAACATGTGCTAAGAGTTTAAAACAACTTCCTTTTTGATCATCTGTTTTGTACAAAGAGTTGCGAAAATGTACCAAATACTTTTAAAAATTAAAAGCGATAAAAACCTATAACGTCTCAGATGATTCACTAAGTGTAGAATTACAGTATGCAAAAAGATGCCAGCATAGTTCATGGTTTTATTAGACAAAAGAACATAAATCGTAGAGATATTTAATCTCTCAACAGCGTGTCATAACAGTGGTATGTGGCTTCCTCACCTGTGTTTGTGTCACGCCGAGATGAGCCGCTAGTTCGGCTCTCTCAGGAAGAGACAAATACTGAGCTCCCTGAAAGCGATGTTGCAACGCAGCGAGCTGGTAACTAGAATATATGGTGCGAGGTTTTCTGATTTTTCTAGGCTTTCCGTTGACCATTCTCACCTCAGGCTCTGGTTCCTCTTTCGCTAAAAAAATGAAAAATGACAACAGAGCATTAGTAGGCTAAAGGACTTGAGGGGCTCATACATTTACACTAGACTACAGAGGGCTTCAACAGTAGACTATAGGCCTATGCCTACAGAAAAAAAGTATTATGATAACAGATTAATTAATTCATGATATATTTCATAAGTAAACATCATTAAAAAAAATATGATTATGCCTTACATTGTTTTTACCAGTTCTGAAATAGGCTTTACTCAATAGCCTAAACAGGGTTTGGTGCACAAAATGTCTCTGTCCAAGATATTACAATGCCCCTCACACTATTATGGGAGATAATGAGAGAAGATGATTGGTGCATCGAGTATATAGGCTATTTAACCTTCATGTATTGTTTGTGGTGTTTTCACATGGAGTGATCAAGTCAAAACTCTAAGACAGGCTATTGAGCCAAAAAGTAATGTGTGCCAGACTGACATGTCGTGACACCTCATGTTGATGCATGTGGCTTTGGGCTTAGCCCCGGGCCAATTTCAAAGAGAAAGATTCTTCCTGGAATGTCAATGCTACCAGCTAAACGGTATGTTATAGGGCCTGGATACCTAAACATTGTTAACACTAAAATGACCAATGATAACGCAAACACAATAGTAGTTCTCTCTCAAATGTGAAGGTTTCAGCTGCTTTGCAAAACCAATTTTGGAAAAAATAAGGAAGTCTTTTGCGTTTATAGAATAGGCTACATTTTCATTTTCCTTCTAGGCCATATGAACAATTGATATTATTTAAGAGCTTAATAGCATAGTGTGTTATTGCAAAACAATCAAAGTAGACTAGGCCCAATGGGTAATTTGAATTTTAGGATAAAAATGATATAATACACTATTCCCTGGGAGCTCATCTTAAAGGTAAAGAACAGTCAAAATCATGTATTTCATGAAATGTAATGATATTTGGATGAAACCAGATCAAAGTATGATGACCAATGTATGAAAAGTATGACTGTTGCTTCTACATAAAGTTACTGGTCCCCTCCCCCATGTCAAACAATTGGATTCAGGAGGCGGGATTATTAAAGTGATAGGGTATCATCACCTTAATTTTCTATTACCTAATTTAAGTAAGTACCACCTTGTAACCAACATCGGAGAAGGCGTGGTTGCAAATGGGCCTGTGTAACAGTATAGCTTCCATCCCTCTACTCGCCCCTACCTGGGCTCAAACCAGGGACCCTCTGCACACATCAACAATAGCCACCCTTGAATTATCGTTACCCATCGCTCCACAAAAGACACAGCCCTTGCAGAGCAAGGGGAACAACTACTTCAAGGTCCCAGAGCGAGTGAAGTCACTGATTTAAACGCTATTAGCGCGCACCCCGCTAACCATTTCACATTGGTTTACACTCAGGCAATTTTTTGACCTCCTCCTTTTCCGCAGCAACCAGTGATCCGGGTCAACAGCATCAATGTAACAGTTTTGCTTCCGTCCCTCTCCTCGCCCGTACCTGGGCTCAAAACAGGGACCCTCTGCACACATCAACAACAGCCAGCCTCGAAGCATCATTACCCATCGCTCCACAAAAGCTGTGGCCCTTGCAGAGCAAGGGGAACAACTACACAACTACTTCAAGGTCTCAGAACGAGAGACGTCACCGATTGAAACTCTATTAGCGCGCACCCCGCTAACATTTTACATTGGCTACACATGGTTTATATAGCTAGATAGCTACTTTACTGTGCCAACATTTGGTGGTAGGGTATCAGCAAATATAATTACAAGTTTGCCATATTCATCTATGGCAATGTTAACATTTTAATCTGTGTCTGGTGTTAGCTAACTACTGGCTAGCTAAATCTTCAGCCATAATGGAACAAAAGGGAGGGAAGGGTCGTTCAAAACTCTGACGCAGTTGTCAAGTCAAGACATTCGTTAGTGCTGCTGTGAACCGCTTCACAAGAGACATGCCAAACGGGAAATGTATAAAACATTTTTGACATCATTGATGCAATTTCAATGTTTGAGTTGCTTTGTATATCACCAAAGTTGCTTGAGAGCTCATATATGCTCCCCGCCCACTCGCCTGTCTTTTCAAACTTCCTAGTGGTTAGCTATGAGCTAATTTTGAGCATTTCTATCCAAAACTAATATTATGGGTAATATTTTAGTCACTCAAAATGCTATTTTACATGGGAATTAGAATGACTGTTTGGTACCTTTAAGACTTTTTTATTTTATATTTTACAAAAATACAAAATGGGGTAGGATTTAGCTCATTTTCTTTTAATTAAAAGTTGTCGTCACATATCACAAGTTGTTAGCTTTGCAGCCTAGAAAGCAGAATAGCAAAAAAATATGTTTCTGCATAGCTTATCCTTGCAGATTTTTTGTATCACGTGAAGTAAATGTGATAACATGTGAAACAAGTAAAAGCAACACGTGATAACATGAAAGTACACACGTGAAAACATTTCAGCACATATGAAAACATATTATATGAAATAAATCTGACAATATGGGGAGGCAAAATTTCAACATGTTATTCCATGCTACATGTGACAACATTTGAAAGTTTTTCACATGTGAAGTGAAAACATTATTCTCCTCACATGTAAAAATGCGAACTCTATATTGAATACATGTGAATTTTTTTCACATTTGAACATCTGACCTCAAGTGTCATAATACATAATACATCTCTGCATTTAGCAAACGACTGCCTTCTGAACTGCTATAATTTAATCTGACTATTCTTTCATCATTGATTTCATGTATTTATCTCAACATTTTAAGGGTTTTCTGTATAGTTGTCTAATGTTGGTGGGGCATATTATTATATTTTAATGTTATTCCTGAATCACTGATAAATATAATAGTTTTTCTTGAGTGTATTATACAAAACTGAGATTTACTTTGAAGTCCAGTGTAGGAATACAGGTGAAATCAGTAATTTACACAGACATGGTGGCATAGTAGAAAGTTCTGAATGCCATGAACCAAGAGGTCTTGAGTTCATATCCCACATGAGGACATGTTGAATAATAATTACTGTATAAATAAACATGCACAATTTAATCATATATGTAAAATAATGTAGGTAGGCCAAAATATCAATAGTAGGCTACGCTAATTTATACTATTTTCGAAACATTTGAACTCCCCCCAAATTAATGCCCAACACCAATATTAGGCTGACCAAATGTAAATTCGATTAATATCATGTGGCATAAAGGTTGGTCCTCGTCGATAAGAGATAGCCTACGCATTTGGGATGGTTAATTTAACATGGGCCACATTGACACTATTAATAAACATAACTTCGAGACAACTCTTTATTCACCAAAAATGGCAACGCGTCTCATGCGTAAATCTTACCGATATCTTGGAGATGTGACTGTATGTCTCGGGTATAATGAGCGTATTGCTTATGGGGATAAGGGTATTCCGATTTTGCAATGTAGGCCCCCGATACCCCAATCCCATGGAGATTGTAATGGTGATGATACGAGGATGGTTTCATTGGTTGCGAGTAGGACTGGCCGTGGCTGGGGTAGTAGCCGTGGTGGCTGTGCATCGTCTGGCCGCTGTAGAACCCCATGTCCATGGGAGAAGACTTTGGCAGCGTCGGGAAATCATTGGACAGCTCACTGTGGCGTGGAGATCAGACGACAGGCTCGATGCCGCCTTCTCAGAAGTAGTTCCATTCATCCTGCACCGCCCTCCTTCACTCTCCTAATAAAAACCTCCAGAAAGTGTGGAGACTTGTAAGAAATGCGCAGTAAGTTGAAATAGAAGTTTGAAAAGAAAACATAAACTCCCAAAATAAAACCAAAACAATAGGCCTATTGTGGAGCATCGAACTCCTCAGAGCCCATCCAAAGTCCCTCGGCGAGACTGCACTGCACTGTGGCGGCAACTGAACTCAACTGAACTCAAATTTACAGAGCGAGGGGAGTGGATGCTTCATTCCCATTGGTTCCAAACAGCCTCTGCTTCGTTTACCCTGAGGGATAAACTCGAAAATTTCCAGAACCTCCCCCGGCCAGAACCACAGTCCCACAACCTTTCTGAAAGTAGGATTGGATGTGTTTATTACATGTTTAGTCTGTCTGCAACAAGGATTTGCACCATTCTTCAGTGGAGTTGTGTATACAAACAAAAAGACGTAGCCTATATATATGTGTTTTACCTTTATTTAACTAGGCAAGTCAGTTAAGAACAAATTAATTATTTCAATGACGGCCTAGCAACAGTGGGTTAACTCCCTTGCTCGGGCAGAAACGACATATTTTCACCTTGTCAGCTCAGGGATTCTAGCTTGCAACCTTTCGATTACAAATCCAACGCTCTAACCACCAGGCTACCTGCCGCCCCTATATGCATAGGTTTGGTCCTATGCTATTTATTCATGGGCTTTTAGATCAATTTGATAGACTAAATCCTCTTTAGGTTGGCTCGTGACTTGCCCTAAAGGCCTTTCCCTAGGTGTGGCAGCCCTAGAATTGTGTCATCACTAGTTACCACAATCAATAAGTAATAAACCCCGCCTATTTCTATCATTTATCTTCTTAAAATCTGATTTTAAACCTACCCGTAACCTTAACCATACTGCTAACCTTATGCCTAACGCTTTTTGTTTTCATTCATATTTACGAAAGCCTATAGCCAATTTTGACTTTGTGACTGTGGTAACTAGTGGAAACCCAAGACGTGGCCGGCCATTCCATGCACATCCTCCAAAATGACACCAAGGTTTGGATAAATCAAGGTAACGTGTGTGTAATTCGACTTCGCTGATTATCAGATATGCAGCAAATGACTCATACAAAACGCAATTAACTCATATACCCTATAGATAAGTGAAAGTGAAACCAAGTGAAACTCTCATGAAGGTGTGTAAAACAAGAAACATCAACTTTCGCTTACCTCTTTTAACTTCCATGGTTGAACGTTTTTAACTTTTGTCTATTAGCAGTGGACCATGTTCTACAGAGCCCATTGGGGATCGTGATAGGGGGTTAAAACAGCCAGGCTAATCAGTTTCCTCGGGTTTTTCCATTCCCTGTTTTTTATTTATTTGTTCTCTCTATTTTATTATCCATTCCCTCTGTTTTTTATTCCTTAAATCGTTAGTTTTTGTTCATATAAATTACTCCTGAACTCCTTGTGGATTTATGTAGCCTCTCTCCCTATCATGGTCTCATAGACTAGACATAACATAGTAACTTTAAATCTGGTACATTCAAATTAGTGTGATATGTGACATTTGGTATGGAGTTTGAATCTCATCACAGACAATTTTAGCTAATGAGCAACTTCAACTACTTACTAGTTTTTAGCTACTTTGCATGTTAGCTAACCTTTCCCTAACTCTAACTTTAACCCTTTAACTTAAATCCTAAAATTAACCCTAACCCATAGCCTACTTAGCCAGCTAGCTAACATTAGTCACCTAGCTAGAATTCGTAACATATCATGCATTTTGTAAGTTCGTAAGATATAATATACGAATTGTAATTCATAACGTAAATGGGTGATGGAATCCAAAAATGTATACATACCATACGAAACATACCATACATACCATACTAAATCTCAGATTTGCATACAGAATAATACAAAATGCCCTGAAACCAGCTTGGATCTCTAAATAGAAATCTACATAAATATGCATGTATAGGTCTTGTAGCTATCATCCGCTAGTATATAGACTTTTCCTTTTGAAAGACTATCTGTAACTATTCTAAGCCTAACCACCTCCGAGGCCTGAGCCCTAAGCCTAACCTCTCTGACCCACATGCCTAATCCTAACCACTCCAGAGGCCTGAGCTCTAACCTCTCTGACCCACATGCCTAATCCTAACCACTCCTGAGGCCTGAGCCCTAACCTCTCTGGCCCCTGTGCCGAACCCTAACCACCCCAGAGACCTGAGTCCCAACCATAACCTTTCTGGCCAATAAAACCCAACCATAACCACCCCAGAGACCTGCTTCCTAACCTTAACCTCTCTGGCCTCCATACCTAACCCCAACCATTCCCGAGGCCTGAGTCCTAACCCTAAACCTCCTTGGTTCTCATGCCTAACCCTAACCCCTAGGGAGATCCAGTCCCTTTTCCCACCATGATAAGTTTAATTGACACTTTTACCTACAACTATAAAAAATATTTGTCTACAAATTATTTTGAATATACCCCCCTATTTTCTTATGGCAAAATACATCCCGTTTTGTTCAATGTATATGAGATCATCCTCAACAGCTAACATCACTTTTTGTGAATTTTGAAGAATTTATGTAGGCCAATAATATAAAACATAAATCACATAAAAGCCTCATAATTCATGAAGGTCATGTTAACTGACTACTATTATCGGGGGGGGGGGGGGGGGGGGGGGACGTATTATGCGCGAAATGGGGGCGGAAAGCCTTTATGCGCATATATTGATATAGCCTACAACCATCACATCTAAGTAAACTTGGGAGTCACGCGATGATATGGTGTGTTGTCCTCCCACTATGACTCGTGAAAACATGCAGTTTGTTAGGCTACAGATGAAATAAATTGATTAACTTCAGAGTGGTGAACGTGCACGGTGATGCGTTTTATGCCGGTTTCCAATAAATATCTCGTGTGACATGAGGATCGATGCTTGACTGCCGTTTGACAAATACAAATACTCTCGCTATTATCCATAATAATCTCATGTCGACTAGCCTACCCGCACAGGCACTGTATCTGTCAGTTGTTGGCTGGAGCGCACGTGCCAAGACCAGAGTAGACACATTTTATATTTAACACAAGCCACTGATAGCTATTTGCTTTGTTGCAATTACAATATGTTCAATTGGACATTTGCCAGGCTAGGGTATAGATAGCTAAAATAAACTCCTCCGAAATACAGATTTAAGGTCATGAAGCAGAATTCCTGCCTAAGGATGAGAGCACATCATTACACCAAATTTGCATTCTGAGTGATTTTGCATGGCCGTTTCTATTATTTGCCCTTATGATTCAGAGGCATATAAAATCTCTATGGCATATGGAAATAAGCTATTGAATGGTCAGTGGTCATCACCATTTGAAGCATGTAATTAAATATAATTACAATTTTGGCTGCAATATGTTATAGGCCAAGTGGGACCATCATGGTAGCCTAAAGAGAAGAGGGAACTAATAAAACATGAGGGAATGCATAAACCTTGGAAGCTAATAAAGAGAGGGAACGAATAAAAAGAGGGAAATAATTTAAAAAAAGAAGGAATGGATTAGCCTGGCTGTCTATTTTTCTCCACCAAGACCCCTAAGTGGCTCCATAAAGGTTAATTAGGTGAGATATAAAATGCAGTCTTATTAATGATTAGATTAGACCATTTTTGAAGTTGGAAAACATCTGACAAACTGATTGGAGTGAAATGTTCCTTGAATAAGCATGTAGCCTGTTATTTCATAATACTTTTGTCAGACAGACAGTAGACACACCAATTACAATGTGAACATGGCTCAAGCAGAGCATGAAGGATTTATAAGACATATATTACCAAATTAGTAAATTTAAAGAGATTATTTTCCCCTTTCATCTATGACCCAACTAGAAAACAATTTCACTTGTGAAAATTCTAATCCAAAAGCGCTCCCTGGTGTCTGATAAGTGTAGCTACATAATGACATTAATTTGTAACTTGTGCACCTTTTGGTGTCTGTCCCAGATTACACTGTTCCCTATATGACTTACCACTTTAGGGCTCTGGTCAAAAGTAGTAAACCATATAGGGAACAGGGTGTCATGTGGGACAGACACCAAAAGGTGCACAGGTTACACCTGCACTGGGCTATGTTAAGATGCCCTAGCTGGGTAAAGTGGTTTGGTGAATAGACCCAGGACTCATTGCAGCTCTGACTGTTCAATCATCTTTTGCCTATGTTTGAGTTGTCTAAAATTGAATAAAATGTAACAATTAATTTACCCTGATAAATGTAGCACATATGCTGAACCTGAATGCAAGATAAAACTCTATATACAGACACGATAGATTTGAAAACAAATCAAGGTATTTGATTATTGTAATAGGCAAAAACAAGGCAAAGTCCATCTAGTTTAGGTCCTTCAAACAGAAAATTAAGCTGTGACACTCAATATATTTATTAGCACTTGTCTTTTGTCTCATGGGAAATGGTTGACTAGTAGTCCTTGCAAAAAGTAGTCCCCAAACCTTACAGCTTTTAACTGTAAGCCCCATTTAATACATGAGGAATAAACAACCAACTCACTCCCTGTCAGCCAGTCACAACACATACAACCAGGTCAATCACCACCACTCCCAAAAGCACAGAGGGCTTATTTTATTCTCGTTTAGTGTAATAAAAAAATAAAAAAAGGGATGGGCGAGGTGTTAGCATGGCAGGCCTGACAGAGACACACCTGGCAACATTATGTACAAACTGGAATTGGAGGCAGGGAAAGGAAACAATTACACCTGGATTAAAATACTATTAGAGATCATATCAGGTACTTTATATGTTCTCGATTAAGCTAACCTGTTGAAATGGAACAAATAGAAAAGTCCCAAAAAGGAAAACCACACCCTCCTGGCACCCCATGCAGGATAAAACAAACACTCAGTGCTTGAACGATTTTCAAACAATATATTAACCCAGGTCTGGGAACTATAAAACGGTGTGGCGATGACTATGTCCTTTTCCTGTGGTGTGTTCGCAGGGACAGTGGTCCGTTTCTTCTGTCCACTCTGGCACAAAGCCAGCAGACCCAGATTGCCATCTGTGTGTGTTGGGGGGGGGGGTGAAGGCAAGAAAACATATGGGTTGGCCAGGGGTTGTTTGGCAACAGAACTGAACCTTAAGGCAATGTAAGCCCACCAATTACACTCTTTCAGAGATCTTTCATACATGTTATGTATATGCTTGTTTCTTTATTGTTCATTTTTTACAAGATTCCCTGATGGTCGGCAAAGAGGGGAGGAGGGGGATGCCGAGGAACATAGAAACCTGTGATGGAGATGCCAGTAGTTGTAATGTCTGTTTTTTTTATTTTAAATGTACCCAGACTGAATTGAAGAGGGGTGGGGGTGGGGGGGCAGCCTAGCCCTGTCAGTTTGTGGGTTGGCCGGTTGGTTTATTTGCTTGCTGGGTTGTTTGAGTCCGAACACCGCCCCCTCTCCCCGGAGTGCTTCACAAACTTGCCGGACAAGCTCTGTGCTGGGGTACAGGTGGTCTCCTCTTTGGAAAGAGACAAAAGGGAAAATATATTAACTAGCAGGCTGGTGCAGCAGATTTAGGGACACAGATCAAGCCTAGTCATGGACTAAATAGCATACTCAATTGAACGTGGTTAATCTGTGTTCGGGAAACCGTCCCATAATTTCCAAAGCAGGGCTGTCATACATACCTATGACACATATTCAACATACATTTATTCTATAGGACTCCAATTCTGCTAGCGGCTCAGGGGACTGGCTGACCTATGTGAGCTTCTTGGCTTTGTTGTAGAGTGAGTCCACCACTTTGCGCATGTTCTGAATGGTCTCCAGGGCCGCCTCATATGTTGTGTCTACTGCAGGCTCATCGAAGATGATCAGCACACCCTCGCCTTGGTCCAAAATACCTAGAGAAGGAGGTGGAGGGATGGTGTCAAGTAGGTACAGAGTAAAGGCAAAAAAAAAACTCAGACCTAAAAAAAAAAAGTGATCGTCTTCCTTTAACTTGAAGTTAATTATTACATTTTCCCAACAACTATGGGACTAAAATGACGTGAGGAGGACATCTGGATTTAAACTCCCCTATGTATTTATTTGGGAAGTAAAGCTAAAGGTTTTAATTTGGCTCTATGCTCCAGGATAGCTTCACTGTCCACATGTTTCATTATCATAGACACCTACCGTGAAATTGTGTCAAGAATCATCTGTGACAATTTCCTCTCGACATCTCCCTGTGTAGAAGTGAAGAAACCAAATCAACACAGCTTTACATTACTGCTTCAGTCAACATTAGAGCAAATGTTTAAGGAAACAAACAAACGGGCATGGCAAAATAACAAAAATAAGTGAAAGATGTGCTGACACCATTTAATGTCCTAGTCGTGGAATAAGCCATGACTTAGTTTAGAGAGTTTTATGAGGGTGGAAATGTGTTCTGTGGGGAGACAGAACACCACTTGTCAGTGGTCTGGAACACAAGCTCAACAAAGCAAAACAAATACTAGACAAAATTCTACAAATATTACTTTTATAAACACAGCAATTTGACTTTATACTTTACAAGACAAAATATCCAAGCTGAACAAAGCTAAACAAATACTAGCCTTTTACAAATAGCCTTGCTATGAATTCCCTGCCAGTAACCTATCAGCATCTCACAACCCTTTCAAGCTGCCCACTCCACTTCCCATAACCCTAGTGGTACAATAAACTGGCCTCTCAATGTGTGACCTGGGTTGCTAAGGGGTACATTGTTAGTGGGCAGGACACATGACAGCTCTTCTGACTGTACAGGCCAGTGTCTGTTCACTCCTCTGAGGGGACTTGTGGGAAGGAGTGCGTGCAGAACTGAGTTGGTATTGTTGTAACGTGTGTTTACTATTTACTGTTGGTAGTAGATAATGATAATTGTTTGCTTATATAGTCTTGATCTATACAGTCCTTTATATTTATACAGTCCTTACCAGTACTCTTGCTGTGCTAATAGTGTACAGCCTATTCATTACTGCTTATATCCTGTATTACAGAACCACATCCTTCCAACATCTATTCCCTGTCTGCTGTGAGTGTGTACAGCAATAAAGTTCCCTTGTGTGTAACTGAGGTTGCCTCATTCCCCTCTTACCGGGGAAGGTGCTAGCGGGTCACAGATCAGCCCAAACCGAGTCGCTCTTTTTCAAGCCTACTACTTTTAAAAACAAAGAAATTCAGATTTTACAGACTTAACAAATTCTTAAAGAATTTTACAAGAACAAAAGCCTAGTCTTAGACTGGAAAGCATGCGCCCACCCTCCACAAATTGCTCAGCTGTAAGCTCACCTGTACCCTGGAGAAAGGCTCGATGACACGGATGAGGTTCTGTTCAAGCAGGTTGTCATAGAGCGTGGTCAAGTGTGTGCTTATGATGAAGTCTTCTCTCAACTCACCTCTGTACTCTGTCAGGGCCTGGAGAGAGGGGGGATAGAGGTAAGAAGTGGGGAAAATAGAAGTGAGAAAGGTGAGAAAGTAAAGATTTAGCAAAAGAGGGGGATAGAAAGAGAGGAAGAGCAAAACAGGTGTTAAGGAACCTACAATATGGGATAAACAATGCAAGGGATAAAAACAGCAAATTAAGAAAATGCATCACTGTTATTCAGATCACTCAACATGCTCTTTCTTACCTTTTCAAAATCGTCCAGCGACCGGTTATTGCTGGCCTGCACCACGCATTTCAGAGAGTCTGTTTGTCTCCCGGCGTGCCGCAGGGCTAGCGTTCCACTGACGAGACCCTGGACCTCCTCAGGACTACAACAAGACAACAGGTTACTCATTCAAGACATCAACTTTCCTCTTAAGCTCTTATCCACACATAACCAACTCCATAACCAACTGTTGTGCTGCATATTTACTAAAATTCCAAAGTTATATCATAAGTAAGTATAGTGATTACACACTGATCATCATTACATACAACATATAGAGTTGAGCGTTCAGCTGCTTACAGGTTGAGCATGATTTTGCAGAGCAGCATGTATTTGAGAGCGGTGATCGCTCTGGGATGGTCGATGGAGTCATAGCCTTCGAAGGACTCGTAGAAGTAAGAGTAGGCAGTCTTCCAGTCCTTCTCCTCTGCTGCGTGGATGATCCCTGTAAGGGTGGAGGGGTGAGGAGGCTATCAACCTGCTCAAATCTGGACCTCAAGTCCTGTTGCAATGCTGATTGTCATGCTTGCTCTCTAATCAGGGATTGATTTAGACCCAGGACACCAGCTGAGCGCAATGAGGTAAACATGAAAATCTGCATGGCCACCTCTGTACAACTAGAAAAAGTCAACCTGCAGCTGTGTCTAGTTAGGACCCGGGCCTTTATGCTTGGCGGATGTGGAAGAGCTGATGCCCTACCACTTTAAAATGATTTAAATATAAATTATAACATGTTTAATAAATCACTGAATATATTTTTAAACTGCAGAGGCCACTCCTACACAGTGGACATTAGAATTAACTAGTGGCGGGTGTTGTAGGGGAGGCGAATGGAGAGTAGCGGACCTGACTGCATGTCCAGGGCGGCCTGTAGCTTGGGCGGGCAGTAAATGCCGTTGGCGGTGGTGCGTGCAGAAGTAAGGGCAGCTCGGGCCTTTGGCAGGTTGCTGAGGCCGTGGTACGTCTTACTCTCCAGCAGCTGTACCTCCACCAGCAGGGCCTTGTCATCCATTTTCTTCAGTTCCTGGAGTAGCTGGGTGCCTGTGGGAGAGAGGGATGGAAGGAGGGAGGGATGGAGAGAAAGGGAGAGACATGAATGAATACACCAAGCCAGAGTTGGCAGATATGAAGGGCATTTTTTAAAGTACTTTAATTGGGACTGGTCAACTGAAGTGTATAAAACAGAGTTAACATGTATCTGATGTGCACTTATTAGGAATACCAACTGTAATCATATTCTGCTCTTTTTGTTGTGATTAATATTTTTGTTTCAGTACAAACAAAAAACACACCTAGATGAAGCGCCTCTTGATACCGCTTTGTGTCAAAATACAGAGAGATGAGACGAGCCTAGAGAGAGAGAGAGAGAGAAAGTCAAGGATACCACCACCTCTGAAATCATCTAACATAACCACAAGAGGTCCATTTTAAGAATGAACAATTTTAGAATTTTCTATTGGAATTTCAACTCAATTCCCAAATTGACAGAATTGAAATGTGTCATCAAGATCCACCAATGGCCCTTGAAGCAAGAACTGCAGCGCTACATAGAGCGAAATAGACTCAAGAACCCCAAGACGGGCTTAATTTCCATCCACTGTAAACCATTTAGTGAGGCGAACCAAACCCATCATGTCAGTGCTCCCGCTCAGCTCTCTTCCAGTGGGGTCCCCTCTTCCACTCCTCACCTCCAGGGCCTGTCTGAGGAATGTTTTATTCTCAGCCATGGCCCACTCGATGCACTCCAGACACAGCTCCACCTCCTGGCCTGTAGCTGCCTCCATGTCCAGAAACAGGTCCAGCAGCGAGCGCACCAGCCGCTTGCTGATGGAATTCAGAAATGGCCGCACATACTTCAGGAGACCGCCCAGCTCTGAGGGACCCAGACAGCAGTTTTGGAGGGGATCAGTTAAAGCAAACCAAGGTGAGGAACAGAAACACTAATGTTGATCACAATGACTAGGTATTTGGGATACAAGGTGATTTGTAGATCAGTAATTCTGGGCAGTCCGCATGCAATGTAATCAAATCTCAAACTTACGCACAGTCAAGGAGAAACTTGTCACCGTCACTCAACATTATAGAAAAAGTTAATTTCCACAGCTTCGTGATTTGTTTCCTATCCATACTGAAAATCATGACAACTAGTCAGTATAAGTGTTGCACGTTATACCCAGGGACGAAAATCTGATATCAACTTGAGGGGACAATTACATTAAATTCTCACCAAAAGTAGTGCTGTAACACATAGCTTACATTGTAATATGTTAAATGCATATTGAGGAACCATAATCACTACTACTGGATAATTGATAGGTAGTTAACTGAAGGGTTGTCCAAATGTTTAAATCATTATAATACTACTACTACATATAATAGTTATAGCAGTGTACCTTATCAGACCACTATGTTTGCAGGTGTTTGTATTTACAACCAGCAATACCAAGAAAGGCCAGTAGGTGGTAATGGTACTGTACACTGTTTATGGGTGCAGTTTTCGTAAATACTGTACAATGAGCATGGTGTGATCTCATCTAAAATAATCTCCATTGAGAACCATCAAAGTTGGTCTCAGTATTGAATTGACATTTGACTTTTTCTGATACATTTATATAGTCATTAAATATGTGCCACTGACCTGAATCTACTACAACAGCTTTACAAGAACAAAAAGCCCCAAATAAGTACAGTTCTAAAAGCGAAATAACTACTAACCCAAATAAATCAACCAAAATATCATTCAAAAATACTTATTTATTGTTCAGTCAGTGTCAACTCTTCAAACAAAAGCTATGGACAAGTATGTCACAAAATAAGCCATTTTAAATAAAATAACAAAATAAATAGTAAGTGTACGGCCATGTACGAAAAACTACTAAACAAAAGAACAAATTTACTATATACCAGGGGTTCTCAAACAGGGGTATGTAGACCCCTAGGGGTCCCTGGTGTAACTGCAAGGGGTCTGTGAAATAAAAAAGTATAATGAACATATTCAGTACCACAAGGTTTCCAGTAACTTTACATATAATATAGAGGGGGTGGGGGTCCATGAGGACTGCTCAAAACCTTGCCTCAAAATATGGTTGAGAACCACTGCTATACACACACTACTGAACCAAACATATATTTGTCGGTTTCAATGGATCCAACAAATTGCTGGCAAACAATTTCCCGCGAGACTGTCCAGCCTATACATTGTACATTACAGACAACTATGCCATTCAGTCTCTCTTGGCCCAAGCTAGCCCATACCCAAGTCTTCATCCTGCGGAGTGCACTGAATCTCCTCTTAGTCTCACATGAAGACATTGGCACCACAAACAAAATTCTGACCAGCACCTCAACTTGGTGAAACAACCCCCCGCACCTCCATTGGAAGCCTCCTTGAGGACCTCTGCTGCCTCCCCACTGCTGCTACAGAGTTATTTGTTGCGAAAGAGAGGCAACTGCACTGAAAGATAATCTATGTTCAGCTCAGGGTACTGATCTAGAGACTCATCCAACTCCCCCTCTTTCCACCTTTTGCAGGACATTTAGACTGTCCTGGTCAAAATGGTCACCAAACTGAACCTCCACACCATCCAACACTTAAAAAAAATTCTGCCCTATAGTGGTCCACTGCTTTTCCAGCAAATCGTCTTGTCTCAATGGATTCAATCAATGTTGTTGCTTTCTCATACAGTGCAAGGTAGCTTTCGTAATTTCTCTTGCCTCTAAGAGATGACAGCACACACACTCGACTGCAGCCTGCATACCAGAGACAGTCTGAGTTTTCTGCAGTGAAATGTTAAAGGATTCAAGCTCTCCAAGAACAGCAGAGGCAAGTGTGAGGCCTAAGTCTTGCCTATGCTGAAGTGCTCAAATAATCCACTGGCAGTTGAAGCTGTCTTGGATGCAGTTTTTGCCATCTCCTCTAGGCTGCTTAGTACCCGCTCATAATGCCATAGCACAGCTCTATTAGCAGTATTCCACACAGCCCACCTTGTTGGACATAGAGGTTTTAGGGTGGTCAGATGTGCATCGTCAGGCATGGCAATTGATTCAAATATGCCCTTAAACTTTCCTGACTGGCCATAGAGGACACCTAACTGATTGACCCAAGTAAGGGAATCCCGGATCAGTGGGGAGGCTGAGCAGCCAGCCTGTGTAATCAGATTTACACAGTGTGCTCCACAATGCACATAGAGGGCTAATGGTTGCTGCCTCCTCACAGTTGCCTGTGCACCTGTGTATTTTCCTGCCATGTTTGAGGCACCAACTCTGCTCACGTAAGCCAGACATGGGCAAATTGAGCCTCAACAACACATCAGTTGCTACTTTCACAATGCTCTCGCCTGTTGTCTCCGACACCCTGTATAACCCAATATCCTATTTAGGGATAAGGGATAAGGTCATGGTCAACATAACGCAGGCAGACACTCTCCTGTTCAGCACCAGAGACATCTTGAGTAGCGTCAACAATTACTGAAAATTGTACAATCGGAAGAGACCTAATCTCAGCTGCAATGCCTCGAATGACTATTGGCCATGATGTTCAGAATTTCCTTCTGTGCTTTGGGGCCTGTGTACATTGCGGTACGCTCTGTTAACCACTTCAGTAAAATGGGATCGTCCCCTAAGTTTCAAAAGCTGGTATAAATTCCCACTGTCATCTGTGTGGCCTCTAAAGGCTTGTCCCAGTCTTGCCACATGCTGCACCGAACTAACCATTTTCATCAAGCAATTCATGCCTTGCGTCCTCCTGCCGTTTACCCCACGCGCTGGATAACAGGGCACGATTGGATTTAGCTGGTGTGCTGTTACAGTTACAAAGTTGCAGTGGGTTAGGCAGTTTAGATGTGCTGTGAATTTTACAATGGATTTTCTCCAGTTCCTAAATCCTGCACTAATGAAGGCAGCATCTGCTTTTTGGCCAAAATATGGCTGGCTTGAAAACCCTTGGCTACAGTGAAAACACTCCTTTTATTGATGGATTATAAGGTAGCCAGGGGAAATCGCGAAACCATTTCTCTTGAAACGTCAACACTCACTTTGGCAAGAGTTTGCGGTTCTATAAATTGTGGGTGTGGCTGATATGGTTTTGTGCCATCACTGAGGTAACTGAACAATGCTGTGACACTTTCCCCTATACTGGTGCTGCTGGCAACAAGGTTGACACATGGTCCTGCCGTGGCTGTGACACTGTCCTCTGAAGTCTCTCTCCCTGGCTCTTTCCCTTTCACCACCTTCACTGACTCACAGTCTGTCTCCTAGAAAATAAATAAGGTGTTTTCCATACCACCGGTACCCAAAACTACAGCAATACCATTGCCTTAAACAAATTAGTTCAGTCACCAGTTTAAGTTGAGTGGGGGTATCCATGGCATTGTCCAATTATGTCCCTATTTTACAAGTCTAAAAAAAGAGAACCTTTCATAATGTTGCCAAACAAAGACTCAAACTTACCAGAGATGGCCGCCTCGCTTCACGTTCCTAGGAAACTATGCAGTTTTTAGTTTTTTTATTTCTTTAGTTGTTATTTCTTACATTGGTACCCCAGGTCATCGTGGGTTTCATTACATACAGTCGAGAAGAACTACTGAACATAAGAGCAGCGACAATTCACCATCAGTACGACCAAGAATATCACTTTCGCGAAGCGGATCCTGTGTTCTGCCTTTCACCCCGGACAACGGAATGGATCCCAGCCGGCGACCCAAAAAAACGACATCGTTAAAGATGGAAACGGAGCGGTCTTCTGGTCAGACTCCGGAGACGGGCACATCGTGCATCACTCCCTAGCATTCTTCTCGCCAATGTCCAGTCTCTTGACAACAAGGTTCATGAAATCCGAGCAAGGGTAGCATTCCAGAGGGACATCAGAGACTGTAACGTTCTTTGCTTCACGGAAACATGGCTCACTGGAGAGATGCTATCGGAGTCGGTGCAGCCAGCTGGTTTCTCCACGCATCGCGCAGACAGACACAAACATCTTTCTGGTAAGAAGAGGGGCGGGGGCATATGCTTCATGGTTAACGTGACGTGGTGTGATCATAACAACATACAGGTACTCAAGTCCTTCTGTTCACCTGATTTAGAATTCCTCACAATTAAATGTCGACTGCATTATCTACCAAGGGAATTCTCTTCGATTATAATCACAGCCGTATATATTCCCCCCCAAGCAGACACATCGATGGCTCTGAACAAACTTTATTTAACTCTGTGCAAACTGGAATCCATTTATCCGGAGGCTGCAGTCATTGTAGCTGGGGATTTTAACAAGGCTAATCTGAAAACAAGACTCCCTAAATTTTATCAGCATATCGATTGCACAACCAGGGCTGGAAAAACCTTGGATCACTGCTATTCTAACTTCCGCGACGCATATAAGGCCCTGCCCCGCCCTCCTTTCGGAAAAGCTGACCACCACTCCATTTTGTTGATCCCTGCCTACAGACAGAAACTAAAACAAGCTCCCGCGCTGAGGTCTGTTCAACGCTGGTCCGACCAATCTGACTCCACACTCCAAGACTGCTTCCATCACGTGGACTGGGATATGTTTCGTATTGCGTCAGACAACAACATTGACGAATACGCTGATTCGGTGAGCGAGTTCATTAGAACGTGCGTTGAAGATGTCGTTCCCATAGCAACAATTAAAACATTCCCAAACCAGAAACCATTGATTGATGGCAGCATTCGCGCGAAACTGAAAGCCCGAACCACTGCTTTTAATCAGGGCTGGTGACCGAAAACATGACCGAATACAAACCGTGTAACTATTCCCTCCGCAAGGCAATCAAACAAGCTAAGCGTCAGTATAGAGACAAAGTAGAATCTCAATTCAACGGTTCAGACACAAGAGGTATGTGGCAGGGTCTAAAGTCAATCACGGATTACAAAAAGAAAACCGGCCCCGTCACGGACCAGGATGTCTTGCTCCCAGGCAGACTAAATAACTTTTTTGCCCGCTTTGAGGACAATACAGTGCCACTGACACGGCCCGCAACTAAAACATGCGGACTCTCCTTCACTGCAGCCGACGTGAGGAAAACATTTAAACGTGTCAACCCTCGCAAGGCTGCAGGCCCAGACGGCATCCCCAGCCGCGCCCTCAGAGCATGCGCAGACCAGCTGGCTGGTGTGTTTACGGACATATTCAATCAATCCCTATCCCAGTCTGTTGTTCCCACATGCTTCAAGAGGGCCACCATTGTTCCTGTTCCCAAGAAAGCTAAGGTAACTGAGCTAAACGACTACCGCCCCGTAGCACTCACTTCCGTTATCATGAAGTGCTTTGAGAGACTAGTCAAGGACCACATCACCTCCACCCTACCCCCTAGACCCACTCCAATTTGCTTACCGCCCAAATAGGTCCACAGACGATGCAATCTCAACCACACTGCACACTGCCCTAACCCATCTGGACAAGAGGAATACCTATGTGAGAATGCTGTTCATCGACTACAGCTCGGCATTCAACACCATAGTGCCCTCCAAGCTCGTCATCAAGCTTGAGACCCTGGGTCTCGACCCCGCCCTGTGCAACTGGGTACTGGACTTCCTGACGGGCCACCCCCAGGTGGTGAGGGTAGGCAACAACATCTCCACCACGCAGATCCTCAACACTGGGGCCCCACAAGGGTGCGTTTTGAGTCCTCTCCTGTACTCCCTGTTCACCCACGCCTCCAACTCAATCATCAAGTTTGCGGACGACACAGTGGTAGGCTTGATTACCAACAACGACGAGACGGCCTACAGGGAGGAGGTGAGGGCCCTCGGAGTGTGGTGTCAGGAAAATAACCTCACGCTCAACGTCAACAAAACTAAGGAGATGATTGTGGACTTCAGGAAACAGCAGAGGGAACACCCCCCTATCCACATCGATGGAACAGTAGTGGAGAGGATAGTAAGTTTTAAGTTCCTCGGCGTACACATCACAGAGAAACTGAATTGGTCCACCCACACAGACAGCATCGTGAAGAAGGCGCAGCAGCGCCTCTTCAACCTCAGGAGACTTGTCACCAAAAGCACTCACAAACTTCTACAGATGCACAATCGAGAGCATCCTGTCGGGCTGTATCACCGCCTGGTACGGCAACTGCTCCGCCCACAACCGTAAGGCTCTCCAGAGGGTAGTGAAGTCTGCACAACGCATCCCCGGGGGCAAACTACCTGCCCTCCAGGACACCTACACCACCCGATGTCACAGGAAGGCCATGAAGATCATCAAGGACATCAACCACCCGAGCCACTGCCTGTTCACCCCGCTATCATCCAGAAGGCGAGGTCAGTACAGGTGCATCAAAGCTGGGACCGAGAGACTGAAAAACAGCTTCTATCTCAAGGCCATCAGACTGTTAAACAGCCACCATTAACATTGAGTGGCTGCTGCCAACACACTGACTCAACTCCAGCCACTTTAATAATGGGAATTGATGGGAAATGATGTAAAATATATCACTAGCCACTTTAAACAATGCTACCTAATATAATGTTTACATACCCTACATTATTAATCTCATATGTATATACTGTACTCTATATCATCTACTGCATCTTTATGTAATACATGTATCACTAGCCACTTTAACTATGCCACTTTGTTTACATACTCATCTCATGTGTATATACTGCACTCAATACCATCTACTGTAGCTTGCCTATGCCGCTCTGTACCATCACTCATTCATATATCTTTATGTACATATTCTTTATCCCCTTACACTTGTGTCTATAAGGTAGTAGTTTTGGAATTGTTAGCTAGATTACTTGTTTGTTATTACTGCATTGTCGGAACTAGAAGCACAAGCATTTCGCTACACTCGCATTAACATCTGCTAACCATGTGTATGTGACAAATAAAATTTGATTTGACTCCCTGTCTCTGCCAGTCTGTCCCTGCCTATCTGTCCCCAGTTCTGCTGTCTATGTGCCATCTGTTGCCCGCTCTGCCTAATGACATCATTATGAAACATTTACATGTCACATTTCTCTTATGAACATTTTATCAACTAGTCTTTGAGATATTAGGCTACTAGGGTTCTTACTTTGCATTGTGGTATACTGAAAAATGCTCTGATTTCCGTCTTTGCTGGCGACACACAGTGTGCAGTTTATTTACAGTAGGAGACAGATGATAGAATTTCGCAATAATTTGAAATGTAGGCGCTATTAAGTGTCTATAATCAGCACAAGTGCTTTCATGGCATATTACTGAAATAAATAGTTATGTTGACAGTAATTTATTGGGTGGGACAAATCATGGCGCGTCCACCCCATCCCCCCTGGGATTGCCGCCTATGGGTATACCGGTACCATGGTACCAAAACATCATGATACCATTTAAGAATACTGTAGTACTGTTTCATTTGACACTACTGACTTTTTCATCCCTATCGATCTAAAGAACCTGCTGGTGTCCGTTATAAAATGTTTATAAAAGTCAGCTTTGTTAATAAATTCAATTTCATACGCTTATCACGTGGCAGCTGTCAACCAGCACCATCCCCTAGACCCTACCAGCCCTCTCACCTGCTTCTCTCCTCCCGCTTTTCACTCACGTCGATTCCCCCATCAGTTTTTTTAAATATAATTTTGCTGTGATAGCGAGCAGAGATGCAGACCCAGATGAGTCTTCTGTTACATTTGACATGCAGATCATTATGCATGTATATCCCATGATATTGGTGGCACCTTAATTGGGGAGGACGGGCTCGTGAAAATGTCTGGAGCCATTCCATTTGCGCCGTTCCAGCCATTATTATGAGCCATCCTCCCTTCAGCAGCCTCCACCAATGTGTATTCCTTCCTCCCATTGTTCCTGCCAAATCACAGGTAGGCCTTTGCAAATATTAGCAAAATCAGCCATTCTATGCAGTATTACATTATATACTGAACTGTGTGAAGTTAAATTCAATGTGTTGTATTGAGTAGAAGTCTGAATTTCAGGGACAGGTTTTTGGAGAACGTTTCAAAAACGTAAACAAGCGTCTGGGGACGGGGCGAACAGGATGCTAGGCCACAGATTTTCTTCCACCATGGTATCGCGATACTACTCGGTATAGTGATACTTGGCCTGGTATCGTATTGTTTGCAAAATGTTGGTATCGTGACAAGCCTAGTCAGCATCATTCTCTAGTAGAGGTGATATGTGAGTCTGCACTTATCCACCTGAAATTGGAGGGGATGAGGGAGGGAGGATGTGTCACCTGCAGCCTGGCCCGTCTTCGCCAGCAGACCACCCAGCTCCAGGATGCTCTGCTCTTTGACACAGACGGCCTCCTCGTCGCTCTCCTGGATGTCCCGCTTTACTGGAAAAAAACAATAGAAGAATACTTGTTGACATTGGCAGCACAACCTTTTACACGTAGACCTAGCGTAATAGATGGCAAAATCTAGGCTATATGTGAGAAAAAATGTGCAAACTATAATACATGCCATAATCAGTTGTTGTCAAATCAGTGTGAATGCTCACTTATAAGTCACTGCTTTCAGTTGACAGCCAGCTGGGGGAAATGATCCCTGGGTCCAACATTGGACACAGTTCGCTAGCAGTCAATGTAACAAAGGCTGAGCCACTATCTGTTGAGCTTCTGCTGTCAATAAATCTGATTTAGCTGGCTCTACTTACCAACATAAATGTGTAGCTAGTTAGCTAACATTACTGAAATTACACCGAGGTAAAGACAGTTTCAGGTTGGATATTCAACAGATTGAGGTTTGAAAGTGTGACAATAGCTTTCAAACCACTTGAGCCACAGACTCCAAATAAGTGTCATGATGTTGGAAAAATTGTGCACAACATTGGACAGGTCTTATTTTCACAATTTGGACATTCATTCGCTTTCCAACGCTAATAAACATGTGGAAATGTGAACAGGATTTTTAATTCCTAATTGAATTAGTACAAAGTACAAACTTTTTACATTCAAATTTCAAAAGCTCCTTGGTCATGTGACCTACTGACCTCAACCAAGGTTCAGAATGTAAACTCAGTGGGCCTACCCATTGCACGCCCTTTAGTTAGTGTTACGAATCCCTTTTGGCCCGACAGTCTAGGGGGGGGATGGTAATGAGACGCGTAACATAACTCATGCAAATTATAATTGTGACAAAGTAAAAGTGTGAACGAAATAACCAGGACAACTGAAATCTACCGTCAAACTCAAGGTTTATTTATAAACACACGGTAATGGGGGGGAGCAGGAAAAGGGGCTGAGCTGGACCCAAGGAAAGAAACAATAAGTATTCAAAACACCCCTAAGCTAGACTAGCCTACTTTAACAGCTAACTAACTAACCAAAAATACAGTGGGTGGTCCGCCCAGTTCTAACTAGTGTATTTAACAAAGTTCACCTACGGGTAGTGTATGCCCATGGGCAACTTGTCTTGGTTTCCCCTTTTCCCACCAGCAATCAAATACAAACACCATAACCAAAAACAATACTCACAGGTGATGACAAAGTGCTATGGAGGTGCTCAAACAAAAGGAGAGGTCCAAGACACAAAGAGAGAGTGAAACACAGAGCTCTACATACATGGCATTTACAGAGAGATTGAGCTCTAGAGCAAACAAATGATGGGGTTTTTAAACCATGGGGAAGGAACTGTGATAGGGTAGGAAACAGGAGGAGGTGTGTCTTCTGATTGGTGGTTGATTGTTGACTGATTGGGGAGTGATGATTTTCACCTGTGATGGGAGAAGGAGAGAAAAGAACACAGGATACACACACACAGGATACCTGTATCCGTAACAGTTAGTCCTTTCCCCCTGCCCTACCATGCCCACAGCAGAGTTTTGTTATTGGATCACAGCCCTCACCGGTGGCTGGCAATGTTAATGATCCTTCCGCAGGTTCACCTACGGAAACCTTGTTACGACTTTTACAAATTCCCTAACCCCCTAACCCCCGGTACGTCTTTAAACGTTAATAACTAAAATTATAAGTCCAATGTTTTTTTGTAGCGCAATGGCACACCAAGACCTGCATATCCATGCAACCAAAGTTGATTTTGCATCAAATGTAATATCGGATAATCGTGTTAGAAGGTAATAAAAAAAAGTCCTGGTGGGAGGGGGAAAGGACAAACTAAAGGGTGTGCAATGTGTAGGCCCACTGAGTGTACATTCTGAACCTTGTTTGAGGTCAGGTGCTATTGAAGCTATTGAAATTCTAAAGCTTACAAAACTCATGTGAGATGAAAATGGACAAACAAAATGGTCTGCAATATAGAAGGGTAGTCAGTGTACATTTGAGCTATTGAGCTATTGATATTGGAAACATCGAAAATGAATGTAAAGTCATGTGAGATGAAAATGAACAAACAAAAGGTTGTGCTACATATCAGGCTACACAGTGGATATTCTGAGTCGTTTGAGGGTTGTAGGCCATAAGACTAAGGAGCTATTGAAAGTTGAATCTTTTACAATTCTCGTAAAATCTCATGAGATGCAAATGGACAAACACAAAAGGTGTGCAATATGTAGGCCCACTGAGTGTACATTATGAACCTTGTTTGGGGTGTGCAGATCACGTCACGAAGGCGCTATTGCGCTATGTGCGCCTATGCCATCGGGTTAGCTAGAACCAGTTTTGAAAGTTTTAGAAGTAATGGTTAAAGAGCTATTGAAATTTGAAAAATTTGATTTGTCATCATGTTGACAAAAAAGGCATTAGTCAGATAGCTATCACATTCGCTAACATTTAGCTAGATTGGTAAATTAAAAAATATTTAGCTAGCTAGATGATTCCAATCTTAACGTATACGTTCAGCTACAGTAGAAGGTTGGAAATGCCTTTTGTTTAGATTAACACAGCTTAGCTGGTGCAAGATATGGCTTGGAAAACGTACCTCAATCAAGGGATATATATGGAATTGTACTCCGAATTGTTCCATTATCCCACCTACTACATGAGAAGATTGAACGACTGCTAAACCAAAGTTTGTTCTCATGCTAGCAAACAGTAGCCATGAAAAAGTGCATTTTAGCCTATTCTTTGATTGAAATACCGGTCTATGTAGCGCGAGAGCTTCTGATACAGCTCAAACAGCTTTGATAAGCCCAATTATTTTGCAACAATTCTAAAGGCAATTTGTGTAATTTTTTAATATATAGGCCACGATTACAAAAAGCACATTTTCTCTCTCAACTGGTAATTGAAGTACGCTTCCCTGTCACCATTCAAGTGCATGGCAACTAGGCAGGCTTCAGTGCGTCACACAGCACTTTGCAATGAGCTGGAGGCAGTACGCATTTCAAAATCATGCTTAATTGTTTGAAACCAGAACGTTTCATTAGATATGAGGCATGTTTTACCTTGCTTCAAAGTAGCCTAGCCAAAATCCAACCAAATGTGCAGGCAATCATTTTATAAAGACTTCCATATGCCTTTGAAACCAGTAGCCTTTTTCTTTCATGTTCTATTGGTTTTCAAATCAACTTACTTTCATTGTCCAGCAGCAAAGGCCAGTGGTATAAAATACTTTAAAGTACTAAAGTTGTTTTTTGGGGTATCTTTACTATTTATATTTGACTACTTTTACTTCACTACACTCCTAAAGAAAATGTAAATTTTCCCTGACACCCAAAAGTACTAGTTACAGTGCCTTGCGAAAGTATTCGGCCCCCTTGAACTTTGCGACCTTTTGCCACATTTCAGGCTTCAAACATAAAGATATAAAACTGTATTTTTTTGTGAAGAATCAACAACAAGTGGGACACAATCATGAAGTGGAACGACATTAATTGGATATTTAAAACTTTTTTAACAAATCAAAAACGGAAGAATTGGGCGTGCAAAATTATTCAGCCCCTTTACTTTCAGTGCAGGAAACTCTCTCCAGAAGATCAGTGAGGATATCTGAATGATCCAATGTTGACCTAAATGACTAATGATGATAAATACAATCCACCTGTGTGTAATCAAGTCTCCGTATAAATGCACCTGCACTGTGATAGTCTCAGAGGTCCGTTAAAAGCGCAGAGAGCATCATGAAGAACAAGGAACACACCAGGCAGGTCCGAGATACTGTTGTGAAGAAGTTTAAAGCCGGATTTGGATACAAAAAGATTTCCCAAGCTTTAAACATCCCAAGGAGCACTGTGCAAGCGATAATATTGAAATGGAAGGTGTATCAGACCACTGCAAATCTACCAAGACCTGGCCGTCCCTCTAAACTTTCAGCTCATACAAGGAGAAGACTGATCAGAGATGCAGCCAAGAGGCCCATGATCACTCTGGATGAACTGCAGAGATCTACAGCTGAGGTGGGAGACTCTGTGGGAGGTGGGAGACTCTGATATCCATAAAAAGTGTTGTTTAAAGTTTGCCACAAGCCACCTGGGAGACACACCAAACATGTGGAAGAAGGTGCTCTGGTCAGATGAAACCAAAATTGAACTTTTTGGCAACAATGCAAAACGTTATGTTTGGCGTAAAAGCAACACAGCTCATCACCCTGAACACACCATCCCCACTGTCAAACATGGTGGTGGCAGCATCATGGTTTGGGCCTGCTTTTCTTCAGCAGGGACAGGGAAGATGGTTAAAATTGATGGGAAGATGGATGGAGCCAAATACAGGACCATTCTGAAAGAAAACCTGATGGATTCTGCAAAAGACCTGAGACTGGGACGGAGATTTGTCTTCCAACAAGACAATGATCCAAAACATAAAGCAAAATCTACAATGGAATGGTTCAAAAATAAACATATCCAGGTGTTAGAATGGCCAAGTCAAAGTCCAGACCTGAATCCAATCGAGAATCTGTGGAAAGAACTGAAAATTGCTGTTCACAAATGCTCTCCATCCAATCTCACTGAGCTCGAGCTGTTTTGCAAGGAGGAATTGGAAAAAATGTCAGTCTCTCGATGTGCAAAACTGATAGAGACATACCCCAAGCGACTTACAGCTGTAATCGCAGCAAAAGGTGGCGCTACAAAGTATTAACTTAAGGGGGCTGAATAATTTTGCACGCCCAATTTTTCAGTTTTTGAAATGTTAAAAAAGTTTGAAATATCAAATAAATGTCATTCCACTTCATGATTGTGTCCCACTTGTTGTTGATTCTTCACAAAAAAATACAGTTTTATATCTTTATGTTTGAAGCCTGAAATGTGGCAAAAGGTCGCAAAGTTCAAGGGGGCCGAATACTTTCGCAAGGCACTGTATTTCTTGTCAAGTTTCAGCCTTGGAAAATATTTGTTTGTAAGTTCGATTCAAGCATTTAGCGAATGATGATAATATTGTTATTGATAGAGTTGCTTACATATCAATGTTGGTTGATTGCATTTACTCACACAAATTGCAATGCCTTTAATGTATGTCGTTAGCTGTATTACTTTGCTCGTGCGTCATGCAAACATGTAAAATATACAATACTGTAGTTTTGTTACTGTTTCTAGTGTAATATGCTTTGTTATTCTACATAGATGGTTGTACATTATTAGAGTAATGAAAGGAGTTAGCCAATTACCATATGAGTAACAATTAGCTATATGGTTTGGCATCATGCCAGATGCATGGTACCTTAGCACGTGCTTTGTATTTATGCAACTTCAAATGTATAATGTACAGCTACAGTATGTCGGTGTGAATTGAATACTAAAGTATATTATTTTCTGTATTTTGCAGTTTCAAACGTTTTCAATATATTAATTCAAGAAAAGTCACGCCTTTTGAGTTTTATTGAAGACTTAGTTGTAAGCTGTCTTGATTTGCATGAGAACGCAACTCAAGTTACTTGTAGTTGCTTAGTGTAGGCCTAGACTATAGGATATATCTGAGCCTACATTTCTTCACACAGGAAAACGTTGGCCATTTATAAACACATTTCATGCAATTCTACAACACTTAACTGGAAAAATGTGTAATATGACATCCATCTAACTTGGAAACAAATTACTGTCCAAAAACAAACAAAAGTGGCACTGACAAGGATATGGCCAAAGTTCTCCGCTGGTACATTAAATTAAGTTGAGAATTTTGATAACTAAAAGACAGATTGGAGACACTGACTTTTTCCATATTTTGCTACGTTACAGGCTTATTCTCAAATTGATTAAATTGTCGCCCCCCCTCAAATCAACACACAATACTCCACAATGACAAAGCAAAAACGGGTTTTCATAAATGTTTGAAAAAACTAAAACAAAACTGAAATATCACAATTACATAGGTATTCAGAACCCTTTACTCAGTTGAGGCACCTTTAGCTGCGATTACAGCCTCGAGTCTTCTTGGGTATGACACTACAAGCTTGGCACACCTACATTTGGGGAGTTTCTCCCATGGGCTCCAGAGTGGAGCAGCAGTCTAAGGCACTGCAACTCAGTGCTTGAGGCATCACTACCAGCCGTGATTGGGAGTCCCATAGGGCGGCACACAATTGGCCCAGGTTAGTGTTTGGCCGGGGTAGGCCGTTATTGCAAATAAGAATTTGTTCATAACTGACTTGCATAGTTAAAAAGGTTACAGTTGAAGTCGGAAGTTTACAATTCCTGACATTTAATCCAAGTAAAAAAGAACCTGTCTCAATTAAGTCAGTTCGGATCACCACCTTATTTTAAGACCGTGAAATGTCAGAATAATAGTATTGAGAATTATTTCTTTCAGCTTTTATTTCTTTCATCACATTCCCAGTGGATCAGAAGTTTACATGCACTCAATTAGTATTTGGTAGCATTGCCTTTAAATTGTTTAACTTGGGTCAAATGTTTCAGGAAGCCTTCGACAAGCTTCCCACAATAAGTTGGGTGAATTTTGTCCCATTCCTCCTGACAGAGCTGGTGTAACTGAGTCAGGTTTGTAGGCCTCCTTGCTCGCACACGCTTTTTCAGTTCTGCCCACAAATTTTCTAAAGGACTGAGGTCAGGGCTTTGTGATGGCCACTCCAATACCTTGACTTTGTTGTCCTTAGCCATTTGCAACAACTTTGGAAGTATGCTTGGATCATTCTCTATTTGGAAGACCCATTTGCAACCAAGCTTTAACTTCCTGACTGATGTCTTGAGATGTTGCTTTAATATATCCACCAAATTTTCCTACCTCATGATGCAATCTATTTTGTGACGTGCACCAGTCCCTCCTGCAGCAAAGCACCCCCACAACATGATGCTACCACCCCCCGTGCTTCACGGTTGGGATGGTGTTTTTCAGCTTGCAAGCCCCCCCTTTTTCCTCCAAATATAACGATGGTCATTATGGCCAAAGAGTTCTATTTTTGTTTCATAAGACCAGAGGACATTTCTTAAAAAAGTACAATCTTTGTCCCCATGAGCAGTTGCAAACCGTAGTCTGGCTTTTTTAATGGCGGTTTTGGAGCAGTGGCTTCTTCCTTGCTGAGCGGCCTTTCAGGTTATGTTGATATAGGACTCGTTTTACTGTGGATATAGATACTTTTGTACCCGTTTCCTCCAGCATCTTCACAAGGTCCTTTGCTGTTGTTCTGGGATTGATTTGCACTTTTCGCACCAAAGTACGTTCATCTCTAGTAGACAGAACGTGTGTTCTTCCTGAGCGGTATGACGGCTGCGTGGTCCCATGGTGTTTATACTTGCGTGCCATTGTTTGTCCAGGTGAACGTGGTACCTTCAGGCATTTGGAAATTACTTCCAAGGATGAACCAGACTTGTGGAGGTCTACAATTTTTTTCTGAGGTCTTGGCTGATTTATTTTGATTTTCCCATGACGTCAAGCAAAGAGGCACTGAGTTTGAAGGTAGGCCTTGAAATACATCCACAGGTACACCTCCAATTGACTCAAATGGTCAATTAGCCTATCAGAAGCTTCTAAATCCATGACATCATTTTCTGGAATTTTCCAAGCTGTTTAAAGGCACAATCAATTTAGTGTATGTAAACTTCTGACCCACTGGAATTATGATAGTTAATTTTAAGTGAAATAATCTGTCTATACTCCAGATTTGACGCTTGACATTCAGGCCAAATAGTTCAATATTGGTTTCATCAGAGCAGAGAATCTTGTTTTTCATGGGCTGAAAGTCCTTTAGGTACCTTTTGGCAAACTCCAAGCGGGCTGTCATGTGCCTTTTACTGAGGAGTGGCTTCCGTCTGGCCACTGATTGGTGGAGTGCTGTAGAGAAGGTTGTCCTTCTTGGAGCTTCTCCCATCTCCACAGAAGAACTGTGGAGCTCTGTCACCTTCCTGACCAAGGCCCTTCTCCCCCGATTGCGCAGTTTGGCTAGCTCTAGGAAGGCACTGTCCTTCCAAACTTCTTCCATTTAAGAATGATTGAGGCCACTGTGTTCTTGGGGATGCTCAATGCTGCAGAAATGTTTTGGTACCCTTCCCCAGATCTTTGCCTTGACACAACCCTGTCTCAGAGGTCTGCGAACAATTCCTTTGACCTCATGGCTTGGATTTTGCTCTGACATGCAATATAAACTGTGGGACCTTATATAGACAGGTGTGTGCCTTTCCAAATCATGTCCAATCAATTTAATTTACCACTCCAATCAAGTTGTAGAAACATCAATGATCAATGGAAACAGGATGCACCTGAGCTCAATTTCAAGCCTCATAGCAAAGGGTCTGAATACTTATGTAAATAAAGGTATGTTTTTGTATTTGTTAAAAATGTGCAAAAATTTCCAAAAACCTGTTATTGCTTTGTAATTATGGGGTATTGTGTGTAGCTATTTAATTTATTGTGTGTACATTCATTTAATGAACGGTATAATATGGCTTTAAGGTAACAAAATGTGGAAAAAGAGAAGGGGTCTGAATACTTTCTGAATGCACTGTACATGGCTGTCTCTGGGAAATGTTGTCATCCAAATTTGAAATATAATGATATTGAATATCCACCTACTTGAGCCCCAACACTTTGTATATTGGTCATTCTCCAGTCTGAAGGTACAAACTCTGCCTTCATGGCAGGCCCAGGGGGAGCAAATAAAGTAACTGCCCTATAGGCCTACCACTGGCCAATCGGATGGCTCAGCTAACCAGGTTTGCAGTAACATAGCAGGCATTAAAGAAAGCTACAACAGAGTTGATACTGTGAGATTTCAAAAGCATGACTAGAGAGATTGTCAACAAATACTGCTAAGAGTGAGTTCATGTTTAAGTTTTTACTAAGCACTGTCAACACTTTCGATTCAACACTTTTATAAGCCATAAAATGTGCATTCTCCCTACTTCCATTTGCACTACAACCAGCACTGCAGCTGCAATGAATGAGTATGAAAGTGTCTCGATAAGCCCCTAATAATAATGCAAGCCTAAGTATTTTTTAATATCAAGGAATATTTTACTGTCTCTGGTCATAGGAGTAACAACATTAATTTGTGCGAGTAACATGAATTTGTGCGGTGCGACTCGAGTTTAGCCATCAGCAGGAAGACAGTGACCCTTTTTGGTCAGTGTCAATGGAGAGCGGAAGGATGTTGAGGCGGACCATCACTCTGTTTCCCTCTCCCGGCGCTGAGACTGACCATCAGAAACAGGCACCATCAGCCCAGTAAAATAGAAAAAAAGGTCATTACTTAAATGTATGCTCACTCAGCTGTGCATCAGGAGAAATACAACTGATCTATTGCCAGTGTGATCATATAGCCTACCTCGATTATTATTATTATTTTTTAACTGTTCTGAGAAAAATAACAGGGCAATTCAAGTAAAGCCAATATGCGGTGATAAGGTATAGGTCCTATAGCCTACTGCACATAGTTAAGCAAAAACCATGGTAGAAAATAGAGATTCCTAATTGGGTAGATGTATATTTATATAAAAACGGTACATACTCAACTTATTACTACAGTGCTGTTTTAATAGGTTAATTTTGCATAAGCTCACGTTTTTTAAAGAAGTAATGTTAAAAAAAAATCTGAGCGGTAAATCTCGGCTTGAAATTTGACTCAGAAAGTGATCTTGAGGTTGGTGACCACTAGCCCACGGGGTCTGTGTAGCAGGCGTCCGTCCCTATTCTCACCCCAAATCCCGGTCTGGTCTGTTGAGTCTGCTTCGCAAGCGTTCCCGAAAGTCCCGCGATGTTGCGTCGATGGGTATACGGTTGGAATCACTTCTGTCTGTGTCGGAATCTTCTACCATTTAGTATTATTAGTATTATTACCATTCACTATTAATTATATACGCAAGCAAAATAGTTAGCCAACTGCACAGCATGCTAGCTACCGGTGTCACTGCTGCTGACTCACAGCCCGGTACGTCATTGAGCTAAAGTACGGTAGCTAGCAAGCTACTAAGTTACTAGCTAAGTTAGCTAGCTAACTTCTCTAACCCATGGACAGGGACTCTTTTAGCGATAATCTACACGTCCAAGACACGTGGATACTACAAGTTATGTTATAGCTATATACTTACCTATCGAATGTAAAATATCGATAGATGCATTCCGGTTTGAACTGAGAAGAGACTGGGCTCTTTGAAACTCAGCCACTGCCGGGGCTGCCATCTTGCCTCCTCTCAAGACGGCTTGTTTCCGGTCTGTCAATCAACATTCCTCTTCTTTTCCCTTGAAGTTATAAATGGCGGTTGCCGCCACCTACTGGACTGGAGTATGTAGCCTGTGTTTCACAGACAGAGAAGGAACCGTGCCTAGTGCCCACTAATGTTGTCTTCTAGGGTAGCAGACTGGTTTCACGAGGCTAGTTATCTCCCTAAAATAAAATACAAATGTAACCTCTCAACACAGGTTCTCCTTGATCTGGGCTATGGACAACTCCCTGCATGTGTAAAGCATAGGAACCACCCCTGTTT
The DNA here is from genome assembly GCF_057628025.1 of Oncorhynchus mykiss. NCBI lineage: Eukaryota > Metazoa > Chordata > Actinopteri > Salmoniformes > Salmonidae > Oncorhynchus > Oncorhynchus mykiss. Next base: position 47,811,222 of record NC_143025.1, read on the forward strand.
CCCAGTGGACCCTTAGTGAGGTTTATTTTATTGAGAATTTCGGTTGAGAGGTTAGGTTTAAATGTTATATATTTTATTGTATTTTACTGTGCATTTGTGTTGTAAGGTTACCACCTGTGGATGAAAAGCAATGAGTGAAGTCGTGGGAGGTGCATCTGTGACAGCCGAAAGGCCAACCCTGTTGTGGTTTTCCTACAGCAAGGCTCAGATCAACATGACAGTGTCAACATGCCATTGTTTATATATATTTTTATTTATAATGTCTAAATAAACATGTTTCTTAACTCCAATATCAAATGGTGACCTGTCATTCAGAGCAGGTGGGGCATTTAGCTTGAGCCCCACCTATTTTGCATGTTCTTTTTGGCATTCGTATCAAATCAAATTTTATTGGTCACGTACACATGGTTAGCAGATGTTATTGCGAGTGTAGCGAAATAGTTGTGCTCCTAGTTCCGACAGTGCAGTAATATCTAACAAGTAATCTAACAATTCCACAACAACTACCTAATACACACAAATCTAAGTTAAGGGATGGAATAAGAATATACACTACCGTTCAAAAGTTTGGGGTCACTTCGAAATGTCCTTGTTTTTGAAAGAAAATATCATTCTTTGTCCATTAAAATAACATAAAATTGATCAGAAATACATTGTTAATGTTGTAAGTGACTATTGTAGCTGGAAATGGCAGATTTTTTATGGAATACCTATATAGGCACATCAGCAACCATCACTCCTGTGTTCCAATGGCACGTTGTGTTAGCTAATCCAAGTTTATAATTTTAAAAGGATAATTGATCATTAGAAAACCCTTTTGCAATTATGTTAGCACAGCTGAAATGTGTTGTTCTGATTAAAGAAACAATAAAACTGGCCTTATTCAGACTAGTTGAATATCTGGAGCATCAGCATTTGTGGGTTCAATTACAGGCTCAAAATGGTCAGAAACAAAGCACTTCTTAAACTCATCAGTCTATTCTTGTTCTGGGAAATGAAGGCTATTCCATGTGAGAAATTGCCAAGAAACTGAAGATATCGTACAATGCTGTCTACTACTCCCTTCACAGAACAGCGCAAACTGTCTCTAATCAGAATAGAAAGAGGAGTGGGAGGCCCCGGTGCACAACTGAGCAAGAGGACAAGTACATTAGAGTGTCTAGTTTGAGTATCCAAAAATGGATATGGTATAAAGTAAATTGGCTAGTATTCCTAGTGTTGATTTTTCAGTGTAACATTTATAGTGTTGATTCAGGTGTTAAATTAACTCTATAACTGTTAAATGAACATTCATTGGTGTAAAATAACCTGTGTTGGTGTTAATAACCAGTGTTAAACCAAAACCACGCCCATCATAATGAAATTTCCCCGCACAATTTTTTTAATTGTTTGTTTCAACATCTATGTTTTTGCATCTTCATTAATTGATTCATTACTTGTATCTTACTCAAATACAAATAACATAATTTGGTTTATTAATCCAATCTGTTACTTGGACTTGTTGCACCCTTTACTGAAATGGTTGTTCGAGGAAGGTCCTATATATAGGGGCAGTACTCAGTGACAGCACTTCCTGAAACAGGAGGTAAAAAATATATAACATAGTTTCACAAAATTAACATTCAATGTATCAAAATATATGTTCATTACAGTAATAAACATACACATACAATATTAAATTAGGATGAAAAACAAACATAATTTGGAAATACTGAAACTATAAAAACGGTTTCAAGTCAGACTCCTCATTAAGGCCAAGAGGAGACAATATATTAGGCATGTGGATCCAGAAAGATTCCCTTTGAAGAAGTTTCCTCTCAATGTCCTCTCCCCTACGTGACATCTTGACCATTTCTATTCCAATGTATCTCAGAGAACTAATAGGATGTCCACCTTGTACAAAATGAGCAGCAACCAGATTTTTTGTCTCACCTGTCCGTATAGTGCTGCGGTGCTCACTGATCCGTGTCTTAAGGCTTCTACGGGTTTTACCTATGTAAGACAGACCACAAGGACATTTCAACATGTAAATAACATAGGTGGACATGCAGGTAATCAGGCCCTTGATCTGAAATCTTTGTCATGTGCGGGGGTGGATAAATGTAAGTGAAGCTGCATTGATACAAAAATAATTACTTTCACACTACTTGAAGAAAACAAAATTGGTTTTGCAAAAGCAACAACAAGAACAACAACAAACAACAAATGGGGAACAATATACACAACAACAGAGCATAAAACATTGCACATTGCTGATGTCCATGGAGTAAGATTGGGAAAATGACAATTGCTGTTTATGCTTACTCTGCGTTCATAACCAAGTGGGAGGTGGGAATTTACCAGTTGTGAAGTCATAAATACCAGTTGGATGCATTCACGTGCTTTTGAACTTATTGAGAAACACAGATTCGCTAATGGCTAACATCTGCTTAAACCATGAATTAAAAGTACAGCTATCAAGCTTGTAAACAAATTATAGTATTCAAAAACCATATTAATAGATAGCTTTTTATAAATAATGCTTTGTTGTTGCATATAACTGTCGAAAATGCTGTTATCGAGGTAATTTCCTTAGGTGATGTCAGAGGTCAGCATGTGGAATAAGTGGGAGCTCAAGATGATGACGACGAATTTCCCACTAGTAATTACCAGTTCAAGTGGAATTTTCCCAGTCATATGTGGTAAAGTTCACTTCCCACTTGTTCATGAATGCAGTATTTGTGTACAGTAGTAGATTATTCATGTTGCTAACGCCCTCGACTGGGGCATTAGCCTAGATGTCACCTCATCTGAAACCGAAATGACATTTTCTTTCACTGATGGCCAAGAATAACATTCTGAAAGCCATGCCCCTACTAAGCCACGCCTCCAGTCTTCTGATCTGACCAGGTGGATTGTAGCCAGGGATGGGCACAAATTACAATTATGTGTCATGTATTGTCATATTATGTCTTGTTCCTGTTCTTTCTCTTCACTCCGTCTCCCTCTGCTGGTCGTATTAGGTTACCTTCTCTTCCCCTCCTTCCCCCAGCTGCTCCTCATCTTCTCTAACTACCTCGTTCACCCTTTTCCCACCTGTTCCCTTTTTTCCCTCTGATTAGGTCTCTATTTCTCTCTCTGTTCCTGCTTCTGTCTTTGTCAGATTCTCGTTTGAGTTTCTCATGCCAGAACCAAACTATCGTCTTGTTTGCTTCAACCTTGTCCTGTCCTGTCGGAATCTGCCTGTTCATTTGAGGCTACGTGTGATCAGGTACCTCTGTCCTCTACAACCCAGCTATTCTCCTCTGCTGCTAGAAGGGGACTCTAACCCAGCTATTCTCCTCTGCTGCTAGAAGGGGAACTCTCTGTGATATTCAGAAGGACTTTATGTTTCATTTGTCGCCCTCTCTGCGGGTTGTTTATTTTGCCTTCATATACATTTGAAGAGGATCTATGTCTTACCTGTGTTTTGACATTAAAGGACTCTGTTTTTGTTAAACCGCTTTTGGGTCCTCACTCACGTGCATAACAGAAGAATCTGACCAAGAATGGACCCAGCGACTTCGGATTCTCCCCACTCAGCCGTCGAGATCCAGGGAGCGATGCTAGGCAGACACGAGCAGGAATTGTCTGCTGCTCAACATGCCGTTGAGACCCTGGCCGCCCAAGTCTGCAACCTCACAGAACAGATTCACCATCTCCGCCTCGATCCACCGGCCACTTCCAGGGCTTTCGAATCTCCGGAGCCCAGAATCAATAACCCGCCGTGTTACTCTGGGGAGCCCACTGAATGCCGCTCGTTCCTCACCCAGTGTGATATTGTGTTTTCTCTCCAGCCCAACACTTACTCCAGGAGCACAGCTCGTATCGCCTACGTCATATCTCTCCTTACTGGACGGGCTCGTGAGTGGGGCACGGCAATCTGGGAGGCGAGGGCTGAGTGTACTAACCTGTATCAGGACTTTAAGGAGGAGATGATACAGGTTTTTGATCGTTCTGTTTTTGGGGAGGAGGCTTCCAGGGTCCTGTCTTCCCTATGTCAAGGTAATCGATCCATAACAGATTACTCTGTTGAGTTTCGCACTCTTGCTGCCTCCAGTGACTGGAACGAGCCGGCTTTGCTCGCTCGTTTTCTGGAGGGTCTCCGCGCGGAGGTAAAGGATGAGATTCTCTCCCGGGAGGTTCCTTCCAGCGTGGATTCCTTGATTGAACTCGCTATTCGCATAGAGCGACGGGTTGATCTTCGTCACCGAGCTCGTGGAAAGGAGCTCGCGTTCACCGTTGCCCCCCTCTCCGCATCACTACCATCTTCCTCCGCCGGCTCGGGTGCTGAGCCTATGCAGCTGGGGGGTATCCACATCTCAACTAAGGAGAGGGAACAGAGAATCACCAATCGCCTCTGTCTCTATTGCGGTTCCGCTGGTCATTTTGTCACTTCATGTCCAGTAAAAGCCAGAGCTCATCAGTAAGCGGAGGGCTACTGGTGAGCGCTTCTACTCTGGTCTCTCCTTCAAGATCCTGCACTACCTTGTCGGTCCATCTACGCTGGACCGGTTCGTCAGCTTCCTGCAGTGCTTTGATAGACTCTGGGGCGGAGGGCTGTTTTATGGACGAGACCTGGGCTCGGGAACATGACATTCCTCTCAGACAGTTAAGGAAGCCCACGGCCTTGTTCGCTTTGGATGGTAGTCCTCTCCCCAGGATTCAGCGTGAGACGCTACCTAATTTTTCGTTCACCTTTTACACCTGTTGTTTTGGGCCATCCCTGGCTAGTTTGTCATAATCCTTCTATTAATTGGTCTAGTAATTCTATCCTCTCCTGGAACGTCTCTTGTCATGTGAAATGTTTAATGTCTGCTATCCCTCCTGTTTCCTCTGTCTCTTCTTCACAGGAGGAGCCTGGTGATTTGACAGGGGTGCCGGAGGAATATCACGATCTGCGCACGGTGTTCAGTCGGTCCAGGGCCACCTCTCTTCCTCCACACCGGTCGTATGATTGTAGTATTGATCTCCTTCCGGGAACCACTCCCCCCCGGGGTAGACTATACTCTCTGTCGGCTCCCGAACGTAAGGCGCTCAAAGATTATTTGTCTGTAGCTCTTGACGCCGGTACCATAGTCCCCTCCTCCTCTCCCGCCGGAGCGGGGTTTTTTTTTGTTAAGAAGAAGGACGGGTCCCTGCGCCCCTGCATAGATTATCGAGGGCTGAATGACATAACAGTGAAGAATCGTTATCCGCTTCCTCTTATGTCTTCAGCCTTCGAGATCCTGCAGGGAGCCAGGTTTTTCACTAAGTTGGACCTTCGTAACGCTTACCATCTCGTGCGCATCAGGGAGGGGGACGAGTGGAAGACGGCGTTTAACACTCCGTTAGGGCACTTTGAATACCGGGTTCTTCCTTTCGGCCTCGCTAACGCTCCAGCTGTCTTTCAGGCATTAGTCAATGACGTCCTGAGAGACATGCTGAACATCTTTGTTTTCGTTTACCTTGACGATATCCTGATTTTTTTCACCGTCACTCCAGATTCATGTTCAGCACGTTCGACGTGTCCTCCAGCGCCTTTTAGAGAATTGTCTTTTTGTGAAGGCTGAGAAGTGCACTTTTCATGCCTCCTCCGTCACATTTCTCGGTTCTGTTATTTCCGCTGAAGGCATTAAGATGGATCCCGCTAAGGTCCAAGCTGTCATTGATTGGCCCGTCCCTAAGTCACGCGTCGAGCTGCAGCGCTTTCTCGGCTTCGCGAATTTCTATCGTCGTTTCATCCGTAATTTCGGTCAGGTGGCAGCTCCTCTCACAGCCCTTACTTCTGTCAAGACGTGCTTTAAGTGGTCCGTTTCCGCCCAGGGGGCTTTTGATCTCCTCAAGAATCGTTTTACATCCGCACCTATCCTTGTTACACCTGACGTCTCTAGACAGTTCGTTGTCGAGGTTGACGCGTCAGAGGTGGGCGTGGGAGCCATTCTTTCTCAGCGCTCCCTCTCTGACGACAAGGTCCACCCTTGCGCGTATTTTTCTCATCGCCTGTCGCCGTCGGAACGTAACTATGATGTGGGAAACCGCAAACTGCTCGCCATCCGCTTAGCCCTAGGCGAATGGCGACAGTGGTTGGAGGGGGCGACCGTTCCTTTTGTCGTTTGGACTGACCATAGGAACCTTGAGTACATCCGTTCTGCCAAACGACTTAATGCGCGTCAGGCTCGTTGGGCGCTGTTTTTCGCTCGTTTCGAGTTTGTGATTTCTTATCGTCCGGGCTCTAAGAACACCAAGCCTGATGCTTTATCTCGTCTCTTCAGTTCTTCAGTAGCCTCCACTGACCCCGAGGGGATTCTCCCTGAGGGGCGTGTTGTCGGGTTGACTGTCTGGGGAATTGAGAGGCAGGTAAAGCAAGCACTCACTCACACTCCGTCGCCGCGCGCCTGTCCTAGGAACCTTCTTTTCATTCCCGTTCCTACTCGTCTGGCCGTTCTTCAGTGGGCTCACTCTGCCAAGTTAGCCGGCCACCCCGGCGTTCGGGGTACGCTTGCTTCCATTCGCCAGCGTTTTTGGTGGCCCACCCGGGAGCATGACACGCGTCGTTTCGTGGCTGCTTGTTCGGTCTGCGCGCAGACTAAGTCCGGTAACTCCCCTCCTGCCGGCCGTCTCAGACCGCTTCCCATTCCCTCTCGACCGTGGTCTCACATCGCCTTAGATTTTATCACCGGACTGCCTTCGTCAGCGGGGAAGACTGTTATTCTTACGGTTGTCGATAGGTTCTCTAAGGCGGCTCATTTTATTCCCCTCGCTAAGCTCCCTTCGGCTAAAGAAACGGCACAAATCATCATCGAGAATGTTTTCAGAATTCATGGCCTTCCGTCAGACGTCGTTTCGGACAGGGGTCCGCAATTCACGTCTCAATTTTGGAGGGAGTTTTGCCGTTTGATTGGGGCTTCCGTCAGTCTCTCTTCCGGCTTTCACCCCCAGTCTAACGGTCAAGCAGAACGGGCCAATCAGACTATTGGTCGCATCTTACGCAGTCTTTCTTTTCGTAACCCTGCGTCTTGGTCAGAACAGCTCCCCTGGGCAGAATACGCCCACAACTCGCTTCCTTCGTCTGCGACTGGACTATCTCCTTTTCAGAGTAGCCTCGGGTACCAGCCTCCGCTGTTCTCGTCTCAGTTCGCCGAGTCCAGCGTCCCCTCCGCTCAGGCTTTTGTCCAACGTTGCGAGCGCACCTGGAAGAGGGTCAGGTCTGCACTTTGCTGTTATAGAGCGCAGACTGTGAGAGCCGCTAATAAGCGTAGAACTAAGAGTCCTAGATATTGTCGCGGTCAGAGAGTTTGGCTCTCCACTCAGAACCTTCCCCTTAAGACAGCTTCTCGCAAGTTGACCCCGCGGTTCATTGGTCCGTTCCGTATTTCTCAGATCATTAATCCTGTCGCAGTGCGACTTCTTCTTCCGCGATATCTTCGTCGCGTCCACCCGGTCTTCCATGTCTCCTGTGTTAAGCCCGTTCTTCGCGCCCCCGCTCGTCTTCCACCCCCCCCCCCATCCTTGTCGAGGGCGCACCTATCTACAGGGTCCGTAAGATTTTGGACATGCGTCCTCGGGGCCGTGGGCATCAGTACCTAGTGGATTGGGAGGGGTACGGTCCTGAGGAAAGGAGTTGGGTTCCCTCTCGGGACGTGCTGGACCGTTCGCTGATCGATGATTTCCTCCGTTGCCGCCAGGTTTCCTCCTCGAGTGCGCCAGGAGGCGCTCGGTGAGTGGGGGGGTACTGTCATGTATTGTCATATTATGTCTTGTTCCTGTTCTTTCTCTTCACTCCGTCTCCCTCTGCTGGTCGTATTAGGTTACCTTCTCTTCCCCTCCTTCCCCCAGCTGCTCCTCATCTTCTCTAACTACCTCGTTCACCCTTTTCCCACCTGTTCCCTTTTTTCCCTCTGATTAGGTCTCTATTTCTCTCTCTGTTCCTGCTTCTGTCTTTGTCAGATTCTCGTTTGAGTTTCTCATGCCAGAACCAAACTATCGTCTTGTTTGCTTCAACCTTGTCCTGTCCTGTCGGAATCTGCCTGTTCATTTGAGGCTACGTGTGATCAGGTACCTCTGTCCTCTACAACCCAGCTATTCTCCTCTGCTGCTAGAAGGGGACTCTAACCCAGCTATTCTCCTCTGCTGCTAGAAGGGGAACTCTCTGTGATATTCAGAAGGACTTTATGTTTCATTTGTCGCCCTCTCTGCGGGTTGTTTATTTTGCCTTCATATACATTTGAAGAGGATCTATGTCTTACCTGTGTTTTGACATTAAAGGACTCTGTTTTTGTTAAACCGCTTTTGGGTCCTCACTCACGTGCATAACAGAAGAATCTGACCAAGAATGGACCCAGCGACTTCGGATTCTCCCCACTCAGCCGTCGAGATCCAGGGAGCGATGCTAGGCAGACACGAGCAGGAATTGTCTGCTGCTCAACATGCCGTTGAGACCCTGGCCGCCCAAGTCTGCAACCTCACAGAACAGATTCACCATCTCCGCCTCGATCCACCGGCCACTTCCAGGGCTTTCGAATCTCCGGAGCCCAGAATCAATAACCCGCCGTGTTACTCTGGGGAGCCCACTGAATGCCGCTCGTTCCTCACCCAGTGTGATATTGTGTTTTCTCTCCAGCCCAACACTTACTCCAGGAGCACAGCTCGTATCGCCTACGTCATATCTCTCCTTACTGGACGGGCTCGTGAGTGGGGCACGGCAATCTGGGAGGCGAGGGCTGAGTGTACTAACCTGTATCAGGACTTTAAGGAGGAGATGATACAGGTTTTTGATCGTTCTGTTTTTGGGGAGGAGGCTTCCAGGGTCCTGTCTTCCCTATGTCAAGGTAATCGATCCATAACAGATTACTCTGTTGAGTTTCGCACTCTTGCTGCCTCCAGTGACTGGAACGAGCCGGCTTTGCTCGCTCGTTTTCTGGAGGGTCTCCGCGCGGAGGTAAAGGATGAGATTCTCTCCCGGGAGGTTCCTTCCAGCGTGGATTCCTTGATTGAACTCGCTATTCGCATAGAGCGACGGGTTGATCTTCGTCACCGAGCTCGTGGAAAGGAGCTCGCGTTCACCGTTGCCCCCCTCTCCGCATCACTACCATCTTCCTCCGCCGGCTCGGGTGCTGAGCCTATGCAGCTGGGGGGTATCCACATCTCAACTAAGGAGAGGGAACAGAGAATCACCAATCGCCTCTGTCTCTATTGCGGTTCCGCTGGTCATTTTGTCACTTCATGTCCAGTAAAAGCCAGAGCTCATCAGTAAGCGGAGGGCTACTGGTGAGCGCTTCTACTCTGGTCTCTCCTTCAAGATCCTGCACTACCTTGTCGGTCCATCTACGCTGGACCGGTTCGTCAGCTTCCTGCAGTGCTTTGATAGACTCTGGGGCGGAGGGCTGTTTTATGGACGAGACCTGGGCTCGGGAACATGACATTCCTCTCAGACAGTTAAGGAAGCCCACGGCCTTGTTCGCTTTGGATGGTAGTCCTCTCCCCAGGATTCAGCGTGAGACGCTACCTAATTTTTCGTTCACCTTTTACACCTGTTGTTTTGGGCCATCCCTGGCTAGTTTGTCATAATCCTTCTATTAATTGGTCTAGTAATTCTATCCTCTCCTGGAACGTCTCTTGTCATGTGAAATGTTTAATGTCTGCTATCCCTCCTGTTTCCTCTGTCTCTTCTTCACAGGAGGAGCCTGGTGATTTGACAGGGGTGCCGGAGGAATATCACGATCTGCGCACGGTGTTCAGTCGGTCCAGGGCCACCTCTCTTCCTCCACACCGGTCGTATGATTGTAGTATTGATCTCCTTCCGGGAACCACTCCCCCCCGGGGTAGACTATACTCTCTGTCGGCTCCCGAACGTAAGGCGCTCGAAGATTATTTGTCTGTAGCTCTTGACGCCGGTACCATAGTCCCCTCCTCCTCTCCCGCCGGAGCGGGGTTTTTTTTTGTTAAGAAGAAGGACGGGTCCCTGCGCCCCTGCATAGATTATCGAGGGCTGAATGACATAACAGTGAAGAATCGTTATCCGCTTCCTCTTATGTCTTCAGCCTTCGAGATCCTGCAGGGAGCCAGGTTTTTCACTAAGTTGGACCTTCGTAACGCTTACCATCTCGTGCGCATCAGGGAGGGGGACGAGTGGAAGACGGCGTTTAACACTCCGTTAGGGCACTTTGAATACCGGGTTCTTCCTTTCGGCCTCGCTAACGCTCCAGCTGTCTTTCAGGCATTAGTCAATGACGTCCTGAGAGACATGCTGAACATCTTTGTTTTCGTTTACCTTGACGATATCCTGATTTTTTTCACCGTCACTCCAGATTCATGTTCAGCACGTTCGACGTGTCCTCCAGCGCCTTTTAGAGAATTGTCTTTTTGTGAAGGCTGAGAAGTGCACTTTTCATGCCTCCTCCGTCACATTTCTCGGTTCTGTTATTTCCGCTGAAGGCATTAAGATGGATCCCGCTAAGGTCCAAGCTGTCATTGATTGGCCCGTCCCTAAGTCACGCGTCGAGCTGCAGCGCTTTCTCGGCTTCGCGAATTTCTATCGTCGTTTCATCCGTAATTTCGGTCAGGTGGCAGCTCCTCTCACAGCCCTTACTTCTGTCAAGACGTGCTTTAAGTGGTCCGTTTCCGCCCAGGGGGCTTTTGATCTCCTCAAGAATCGTTTTACATCCGCACCTATCCTTGTTACACCTGACGTCTCTAGACAGTTCGTTGTCGAGGTTGACGCGTCAGAGGTGGGCGTGGGAGCCATTCTTTCTCAGCGCTCCCTCTCTGACGACAAGGTCCACCCTTGCGCGTATTTTTCTCATCACCTGTCGCCGTCGGAACGTAACTATGATGTGGGAAACCGCAAACTGCTCGCCATCCGCTTAGCCCTAGGCGAATGGCGACAGTGGTTGGAGGGGGCGACCGTTCCTTTTGTCGTTTGGACTGACCATAGGAACCTTGAGTACATCCGTTCTGCCAAACGACTTAATGCGCGTCAGGCTCGTTGGGCGCTGTTTTACGCTCGTTTCGAGTTTGTGATTTCTTATCGTCCGGGCTCTAAGAACACCAAGCCTGATGCTTTATCTCGTCTCTTCAGTTCTTCAGTAGCCTCCACTGACCCCGAGGGGATTCTCCCTGAGGGGCGTGTTGTCGGGTTGACTGTCTGGGGAATTGAGAGGCAGGTAAAGCAAGCACTCACTCACACTCTGTCGCCGCGCGCCTGTCCTAGGAACCTTCTTTTCGTTCCCGTTCCTACTCGTCTGGCCGTTCTTCAGTGGGCTCACTCTGCCAAGTTAGCCGGCCACCCCGGCGTTCGGGGTACGCTTGCTTCCATTCGCCAGCGTTTTTGGTGGCCCACCCGGGAGCATGACACGCGTCGTTTCGTGGCTGCTTGTTCGGTCTGCGCGCAGACTAAGTCCGGTAACTCCCCTCCTGCCGGCCGTCTCAGACCGCTTCCCATTCCCTCTCGACCGTGGTCTCACATCGCCTTAGATTTTATCACCGGACTGCCTTCGTCAGCGGGGAAGACTGTTATTCTTACGGTTGTCGATAGGTTCTCTAAGGCGGCTCATTTTATTCCCCTCGCTAAGCTCCCTTCGGCTAAAGAAACGGCACAAATCATCATCGAGAATGTTTTCAGAATTCATGGCCTTCCGTCAGACGTCGTTTCGGACAGGGGTCCGCAATTCACGTCTCAATTTTGGAGGGAGTTTTGCCGTTTGATTGGGGCTTCCGTCAGTCTCTCTTCCGGCTTTCACCCCCAGTCTAACGGTCAAGCAGAACGGGCCAATCAGACTATTGGTCGCATCTTACGCAGTCTTTCTTTTCGTAACCCTGCGTCTTGGTCAGAACAGCTCCCCTGGGCAGAATACGCCCACAACTCGCTTCCTTCGTCTGCGACTGGACTATCTCCTTTTCAGAGTAGCCTCGGGTACCAGCCTCCGCTGTTCTCGTCTCAGTTCGCCGAGTCCAGCGTCCCCTCCGCTCAGGCTTTTGTCCAACGTTGCGAGCGCACCTGGAAGAGGGTCAGGTCTGCACTTTGCTGTTATAGAGCGCAGACTGTGAGAGCCGCTAATAAGCGTAGAACTAAGAGTCCTAGATATTGTCGCGGTCAGAGAGTTTGGCTCTCCACTCAGAACCTTCCCCTTAAGACAGCTTCTCGCAAGTTGACCCCGCGGTTCATTGGTCCGTTCCGTATTTCTCAGATCATTAATCCTGTCGCAGTGCGACTTCTTCTTCCGCGATATCTTTGTCGCGTCCACCCGGTCTTCCATGTCTCCTGTGTTAAGCCCGTTCTTCGCGCCCCCGCTCGTCTTCCACCCCCCCCCCATCCTTGTCGAGGGCGCACCTATCTACAGGGTCCGTAAGATTTTGGACATGCGTCCTCGGGGCCGTGGGCATCAGTACCTAGTGGATTGGGAGGGGTACGGTCCTGAGGAAAGGAGTTGGGTTCCCTCTCGGGACGTGCTGGACCGTTCGCTGATCGATGATTTCCTCCGTTGCCGCCAGGTTTCCTCCTCGAGTGCGCCAGGAGGCGCTCGGTGAGTGGGGGGGTACTGTCATGTATTGTCATATTATGTCTTGTTCCTGTTCTTTCTCTTCACTCCGTCTCCCTCTGCTGGTCGTATTAGGTTACCTTCTCTTCCCCTCCTTCCCCCAGCTGCTCCTCATCTTCTCTAACTACCTCGTTCACCCTTTTCCCACCTGTTCCCTTTTTTCCCTCTGATTAGGTCTCTATTTCTCTCTCTGTTCCTGCTTCTGTCTTTGTCAGATTCTCGTTTGAGTTTCTCATGCCAGAACCAAACTATCGTCTTGTTTGCTTCAACCTTGTCCTGTCCTGTCGGAATCTGCCTGTTCATTTGAGGCTACGTGTGATCAGGTACCTCTGTCCTCTACAACCCAGCTATTCTCCTCTGCTGCTAGAAGGGGACTCTAACCCAGCTATTCTCCTCTGCTGCTAGAAGGGGAACTCTCTGTGATATTCAGAAGGACTTTATGTTTCATTTGTCGCCCTCTCTGCGGGTTGTTTATTTTGCCTTCACATACATTTGAAGAGGATCTATGTCTTACCTGTGTTTTGACATTAAAGGACTCTGTTTTTGTTAAACCGCTTTTGGGTCCTCACTCACGTGCATAACAGAAGAATCTGACCAAGAATGGACCCAGCGACTTCGGATTCTCCCCACTCAGCCGTCGAGATCCAGGGAGCGATGCTAGGCAGACACGAGCAGGAATTGTCTGCTGCTCAACATGCCGTTGAGACCCTGGCCGCCCAAGTCTGCAACCTCACAGAACAGATTCACCATCTCCGCCTCGATCCACCGGCCACTTCCAGGGCTTTCGAATCTCCGGAGCCCAGAATCAATAACCCGCCGTGTTACTCTGGGGAGCCCACTGAATGCCGCTCGTTCCTCACCCAGTGTGATATTGTGTTTTCTCTCCAGCCCAACACTTACTCCAGGAGCACAGCTCGTATCGCCTACGTCATATCTCTCCTTACTGGACGGGCTCGTGAGTGGGGCACGGCAATCTGGGAGGCGAGGGCTGAGTGTACTAACCTGTATCAGGACTTTAAGGAGGAGATGATACAGGTTTTTGATCGTTCTGTTTTTAGGGAGGAGGCTTCCAGGGTCCTGTCTTCCCTATGTCAAGGTAATCGATCCATAACAGATTACTCTGTTGAGTTTCGCACTCTTGCTGCCTCCAGTGACTGGAACGAGCCGGCTTTGCTCGCTCGTTTTCTGGAGGGTCTCCGCGCGGAGGTAAAGGATGAGATTCTCTCCCGGGAGGTTCCTTCCAGCGTGGATTCCTTGATTGAACTCGCTATTCGCATAGAGCGACGGGTTGATCTTCGTCACCGAGCTCGTGGAAAGGAGCTCGCGTTCACCGTTGCCCCCCTCTCCGCATCACTACCATCTTCCTCCGCCGGCTCGGGTGCTGAGCCTATGCAGCTGGGGGGTATCCACATCTCAACTAAGGAGAGGGAACAGAGAATCACCAATCGCCTCTGTCTCTATTGCGGTTCCGCTGGTCATTTTGTCACTTCATGTCCAGTAAAAGCCAGAGCTCATCAGTAAGCGGAGGGCTACTGGTGAGCGCTTCTACTCTGGTCTCTCCTTCAAGATCCTGCACTACCTTGTCGGTCCATCTACGCTGGACCGGTTCGTCAGCTTCCTGCAGTGCTTTGATAGACTCTGGGGCGGAGGGCTGTTTTATGGACGAGACCTGGGCTCGGGAACATGACATTCCTCTCAGACAGTTAAGGAAGCCCACGGCCTTGTTCGCTTTGGATGGTAGTCCTCTCCCCAGGATTCAGCGTGAGACGCTACCTAATTTTTCGTTCACCTTTTACACCTGTTGTTTTGGGCCATCCCTGGCTAGTTTGTCATAATCCTTCTATTAATTGGTCTAGTAATTCTATCCTCTCCTGGAACGTCTCTTGTCATGTGAAATGTTTAATGTCTGCTATCCCTCCTGTTTCCTCTGTCTCTTCTTCACAGGAGGAGCCTGGTGATTTGACAGGGGTGCCGGAGGAATATCACGATCTGCGCACGGTGTTCAGTCGGTCCAGGGCCACCTCTCTTCCTCCACACCGGTCGTATGATTGTAGTATTGATCTCCTTCCGGGAACCACTCCCCCCCGGGGTAGACTATACTCTCTGTCGGCTCCCGAACGTAAGGCGCTCGAAGATTATTTGTCTGTAGCTCTTGACGCCGGTACCATAGTCCCCTCCTCCTCTCCCGCCGGAGCGGGGTTTTTTTTTGTTAAGAAGAAGGACGGGTCCCTGCGCCCCTGCATAGATTATCGAGGGCTGAATGACATAACAGTGAAGAATCGTTATCCGCTTCCTCTTATGTCTTCAGCCTTCGAGATCCTGCAGGGAGCCAGGTTTTTCACTAAGTTGGACCTTCGTAACGCTTACCATCTCGTGCGCATCAGGGAGGGGGACGAGTGGAAGACGGCGTTTAACACTCCGTTAGGGCACTTTGAATACCGGGTTCTTCCTTTCGGCCTCGCTAACGCTCCAGCTGTCTTTCAGGCATTAGTCAATGACGTCCTGAGAGACATGCTGAACATCTTTGTTTTCGTTTACCTTGACGATATCCTGATTTTTTTCACCGTCACTCCAGATTCATGTTCAGCACGTTCGACGTGTCCTCCAGCGCCTTTTAGAGAATTGTCTTTTTGTGAAGGCTGAGAAGTGCACTTTTCATGCCTCCTCCGTCACATTTCTCGGTTCTGTTATTTCCGCTGAAGGCATTAAGATGGATCCCGCTAAGGTCCAAGCTGTCATTGATTGGCCCGTCCCTAAGTCACGCGTCGAGCTGCAGCGCTTTCTCGGCTTCGCGAATTTCTATCGTCGTTTCATCCGTAATTTCGGTCAGGTGGCAGCTCCTCTCACAGCCCTTACGTCTGTCAAGACGTGCTTTAAGTGGTCCGTTTCCGCCCAGGGGGCTTTTGATCTCCTCAAGAATCGTTTTACATCCGCACCTATCCTTGTTACACCTGACGTCTCTAGACAGTTCGTTGTCGAGGTTGACGCGTCAGAGGTGGGCGTGGGAGCCATTCTTTCTCAGCGCTCCCTCTCTGACGACAAGGTCCACCCTTGCGCGTATTTTTCTCATCACCTGTCGCCGTCGGAACGTAACTATGATGTGGGAAACCGCAAACTGCTCGCCATCCGCTTAGCCCTAGGCGAATGGCGACAGTGGTTGGAGGGGGCGACCGTTCCTTTTGTCGTTTGGACTGACCATAGGAACCTTGAGTACATCCGTTCTGCCAAACGACTTAATGCGCGTCAGGCTCGTTGGGCGCTGTTTTTCGCTCGTTTCGAGTTTGTGATTTCTTATCGTCCGGGCTCTAAGAACACCAAGCCTGATGCTTTATCTCGTCTCTTCAGTTCTTCAGTAGCCTCCACTGACCCCGAGGGGATTCTCCCTGAGGGGCGTGTTGTCGGGTTGACTGTCTGGGGAATTGAGAGGCAGGTAAAGCAAGCACTCAATCACACTCCGTCGCCGCGCGCCTGTCCTAGGAACCTTCTTTTCGTTCCCGTTCCTACTCGTCTGGCCGTTCTTCAGTGGGCTCACTCTGCCAAGTTAGCCGGCCACCCCGGCGTTCTGGGTACGCTTGCTTCCATTCGCCAGCGTTTTTGGTGGCCCACCCGGGAGCATGACACGCGTCGTTTCGTGGCTGCTTGTTCGGTCTGCGCGCAGACTAAGTCCGGTAACTCCCCTCCTGCCGGCCGTCTCAGACCGCTTCCCATTCCCTCTCGACCGTGGTCTCACATCGCCTTAGATTTTATCACCGGACTGCCTTCGTCAGCGGGGAAGACTGTTATTCTTACGGTTGTCGATAGGTTCTCTAAGGCGGCTCATTTTATTCCCCTCGCTAAGCTCCCTTCGGCTAAAGAAACGGCACAAATCATCATCGAGAATGTTTTCAGAATTCATGGCCTTCCGTCAGACGTCGTTTCGGACAGGGGTCCGCAATTCACGTCTCAATTTTGGAGGGAGTTTTGCCGTTTGATTGGGGCTTCCGTCAGTCTCTCTTCCGGCTTTCACCCCCAGTCTAACGGTCAAGCAGAACGGGCCAATCAGACTATTGGTCGCATCTTACGCAGTCTTTCTTTTCGTAACCCTGCGTCTTGGTCAGAACAGCTCCCCTGGGCAGAATACGCCCACAACTCGCTTCCTTCGTCTGCGACTGGACTATCTCCTTTTCAGAGTAGCCTCGGGTACCAGCCTCCGCTGTTCTCGTCTCAGTTCGCCGAGTCCAGCGTCCCCTCCGCTCAGGCTTTTGTCCAACGTTGCGAGCGCACCTGGAAGAGGGTCAGGTCTGCACTTTGCTGTTATAGAGCGCAGACTGTGAGAGCCGCTAATAAGCGTAGAACTAAGAGTCCTAGATATTGTCGCGGTCAGAGAGTTTGGCTCTCCACTCAGAACCTTCCCCTTAAGACAGCTTCTCGCAAGTTGACCCCGCGGTTCATTGGTCCGTTCCGTATTTCTCAGATCATTAATCCTGTCGCAGTGCGACTTCTTCTTCCGCGATATCTTCGTCGCGTCCACCCGGTCTTCCATGTCTCCTGTGTTAAGCCCGTTCTTCGCGCCCCCGCTCGTCTTCCACCCCCCCCCCCATCCTTGTCGAGGGCGCACCTATCTACAGGGTCCGTAAGATTTTGGACATGCGTCCTCGGGGCCGTGGGCATCAGTACCTAGTGGATTGGGAGGGGTACGGTCCTGAGGAAAGGAGTTGGGTTCCCTCTCGGGACGTGCTGGACCGTTCGCTGATCGATGATTTCCTCCGTTGCCGCCAGGTTTCCTCCTCGAGTGCGCCAGGAGGCGCTCGGTGAGTGGGGGGGTACTGTCATGTATTGTCATATTATGTCTTGTTCCTGTTCTTTCTCTTCACTCCGTCTCCCTCTGCTGGTCGTATTAGGTTACCTTCTCTTCCCCTCCTTCCCCCAGCTGCTCCTCATCTTCTCTAACTACCTCGTTCACCCTTTTCCCACCTGTTCCCTTTTTTCCCTCTGATTAGGTCTCTATTTCTCTCTCTGTTCCTGCTTCTGTCTTTGTCAGATTCTCGTTTGAGTTTCTCATGCCAGAACCAAACTATCGTCTTGTTTGCTTCAACCTTGTCCTGTCCTGTCGGAATCTGCCTGTTCATTTGAGGCTACGTGTGATCAGGTACCTCTGTCCTCTACAACCCAGCTATTCTCCTCTGCTGCTAGAAGGGGACTCTAACCCAGCTATTCTCCTCTGCTGCTAGAAGGGGAACTCTCTGTGATATTCAGAAGGACTTTATGTTTCATTTGTCGCCCTCTCTGCGGGTTGTTTATTTTGCCTTCATATACATTTGAAGAGGATCTATGTCTTACCTGTGTTTTGACATTAAAGGACTCTGTTTTTGTTAAACCGCTTTTGGGTCCTCACTCACGTGCATAACATTATGCCTCCAGTCTTCTGATCTGACCCTGTGGATCATAGCCAGGGTTGGGCATAAATTACTATTTCACTTACAAAATACAACTACAAAATACCCTAAAGACCAATGTATCGAAATAAAATACAAAATAATAATAAAAATAAAAATCTACCTTTGGTGAATGCATTGACACTCTGGATAAGAACATCTGTTAAATTACCAAAATGTATATGTGAAAACGAACAACTGCAAAGCACACTGGGTATTTTCATTGGCCTTGTTTCAGGGCAGAGCTCAGGGCAGAGCTCATTAAAGTAATACTCAGAATGCTTTGCAATTACTCATTATTACATATACTGTACATTTTCATTTAGTTAATTTAGCAGACGCTCTTATCACACCATAGTTCCATTAGCATTTTGATACCAATATCGAGTGAAAGGGGGGCACACAATTGTGAACAACTATAAAGAAATAGTATAGAAAAGCATTTTTTATTTTGAAAATACACATTACAGCTTTCAAAAGTATCTTGTTCCAAAATACACTGGACTGTTTTTCAGCCCAGTGTAATACAACATACAAAATACTCAGAAGTAATTCAAATATGTATTTCAAATCCATGTAACAAAAATACTTCCAACCTCTGGTCATAGATGAATAACCAATCATCAACAACCCAACCTGGCTCTGGCAATGGATTGTGAATTGACCCAACTGCTGGCTCAAAATAACCCAACATGTGTTTTGTCCAATATTTACCCAAGTTCAATTGTTTTTAACCCAGCATTTATTTTGTCTATCACCCAACCATGCAGTTAGAGGTAGTTGCCCTATTGAACCCAAACATTATTCCAGAATTTAGCATGCATTGGAGAGATGAAAGGGAAAGGCTAATGTCCTAAATTATGATGTATGGTGCTCTTTATTCTCTTGTAATGGGGACAATATCTAAATTATAATTTTGATTAAACACTCGATTCCAAGTGTAGGCTATTCAGCATTGTAAAAAAAAACACTGTCCATCAGAGATGCACTAGGCAAAATTTCACCATCAGATTCAGTTACAAATGCATGTTTATCTAAAAGATATAGACCAACGGATAAATCTTGATCTGCCAATGAGGTTTGAGTTTACAGGAGTGTATCCAACTAGTTTGTATGGCGTAGCTGTATTGGTTGTCAGTGGAGTGAAGCACCTCTGGATAGCGGATTCAGCACCATGGACCGAGCACCCAGCGGTTGGCTACCCACACATCCACAGACAAGACCATCTCTAGCGCTACTATTGCAAGAGCGACATAGCAGAAACAGCAGCATACAGCGCGGACCAATAGGATGGCTGCATATCAGTTTCACAGCCAACCCGAATATCTGCAGATGCCTGCATCAAAGCGTCGAGATTTATGCTGGTTTGCTGTAGTAGACATTTGATCGTTTTCTTTTCTATGTTTACGTCTTCCTTTTATTCTTTCTCGACTTTCCCCACGGCGTGTTTGAGAGAGATACTCTGTCTGCTTCGTCGCGTGGACTGAGATAACAGCCGTGCTATTGATTTTTGCTCTTCAATGGAATACATTTTTATTCTAATAGCGAGTGTTGGCAATACATTTCGCATCTGCTGTGTACCGGTATTACCCTCTATGAGAAAGAGAATATTCCATTATTCTTAGCTGAAGATTGAGACACCGCACATAGACACAACAAGTACCGGGAAACGTTCATTCGTAGAGCTTTCAGTTCCGTAGCGCCTTGTATTGCTCCCCCCTCGATGCCCCAGGACCGTGGACAGCGCTTGTGCTAGTGGCCGCAGCTCGGTGTGAAAAAAAACTATTAGGCCTAACGGTTAATCACAATCATAACAAGATACTCAAGAATGTACTAAAAGGAAAGGTTATACAGGCCGTGATTCTGTATGGATTATACCAGAAGACTCTACTGATTTGAAGGTAAGACATGGTGGCGTTATGAGCAGTTGTTATTCTGCAGTTTGTGTCACCATCATTATCAAGTGATTTAATCAACATGCTATAAACAATACAGTATATTCGGTTTCTTTATCATTGCACTGTATTTGTCTTTATTGGACACGATTATGGAACCATTTTAAAATTACAGTGCCCGTTTTTTGCTTGCATTTTTTTGCTTGCATTTCTACATCTCCATGTCATGTGTTATAAATAAACAACATTTATCAATATCACAAATAAAAAATATGTAACATCAACAAATATAACATCTATATCCTTATCAAAGCTGTATTGTGTTAAAGGGGATGGTGTTTTCATTCAAGGCTTCCATTTTGAAGCTAAAATGGATGCTTGCGCACATTTCTTTATCATGCTTCCGTTGCCTTATCTCACACCTTATATAAAATTCATATTAACGATCTAATGTTTGGCCTGGTAAGATTAATTTGAATTTGCATTCGAAATTAGAGATATTGGGCATAATCCATTTTATAAATGATATTAACATCACGATTGAAATTAAGATGTAACAAATCCTTATATCAAAACTGTATAGCGAATGCTGCGAGATTTGGCCGTTATGAATTAACTGTCTAAGAGGTGTTATATAGCCCAAGGTCTATTCATTTATCTGTGACTAACAAAAAAAAACATGCAACTATGAATCTCCTATAAACATAGGCTATTTAATAAACGTGATAATTATTCATAGCTTAATTAACACACATATAAGGAACTCATTCATTCATTCAAACCAAGCTGTAAAGGAATTTGATCATAAAATACTTTACCCCAGCATTTTCCAAGATCCACAGTTGTTGTTTTACTAACCATTGGAAATGCATTCAGAAATCAATGTACAGCTGATTTTCAATACAATTTTCACCCAAGTACCAAATGTTTACCATGCACAAAAAGCTGTAGCATACTACTTTGTAATTGACTTTCTCGTCTGTTTATTGACAGGTATCATTTCTCTTCTCAGAGAACAGGAATCTTTGGTTCTTCCCGTTAAAAACACTTTTATCAGATCCCCCAGAGAAGAGAGCCAACTCTTCCTCCCCTCCATAACTCTCTCTCCCAGAGGAACCATGGGTACCGTACTGTCCCTCTCCCCTAGCTACCGGAAAGCGGCCCTGTTCGAAGATGGCCCGGCCACTGTGGGCCACTACACGGCAGTCCAGAACAGCAAAAACTCCAAGGACGCCAAGAGCCTCAAGCGCCAGTCCCTCATAAGTGTGTTGCCATGGAAACGCATTGTGGCGGTATCGGCCAAACGGAAAGGTTCCAAAAAGCTCCCACCAGACGACGGGCAGAAGGTCAGCACTGAGCACACCATCACCAACAGCCAGAAGCTGAAGAAATCCCAGTCCTGCGCCAACTTGTCCTCTTTCACCACGCAGGAACCCACCATAGCTGCCACCATCCCCACCTCCAAGACCGTCTCCAACGTTGCTGCCACCGCTAAGAAGAACCCGTTGACTGGTTCCAAGGGGGGCCAGGCAACGAACGCGGGCACGCCCAAGCGGGTGATTGTCCAGGCCTCCACCAGCGAGCTAATGCGTAGCCTGGGTGAGTTCCTGTGCCGGCGCTGCTACCGGCTGAAGCGTCTGTCGCCTACCGACCCGGTGCTGTGGTTGCGAAGCGTGGACCGCTCCCTCCTTCTCCAGGGCTGGCAGGACCAGGGCTTCATCACCCCAGCCAACGTGGTCTTCCTCTACATGCTGTGCCGCGATGTGGTCTCCTCCGAGGTGGCCAGCGAGCGGGAGCTGCAAGCCTCTCTGCTCACCTGCCTCTACCTGTCCTACTCCTACATGGGCAACGAGATCTCCTACCCGCTCAAGCCCTTCCTGGTTGAGGCTGAGAAGGAGGCCTTCTGGGATCGCTGCCTGGAAATCATCAACCGCATGAGTGGCAAGATGCTGAAGATCAACTCCGACCCACACTACTTCACCCAGGTGTTTGCCGACCTCAAAAACGAGAGCAAGAAGGAGGAAGAGAAGACAAGGTTGTTGATAGGCCTCGACCGATAAGAGGAACCATGGGAGAATGGTAAAGGGAGGAACAGGGGAGAAGTGGGACGGGTGGGATGTGGATAGGGTCAGGGTGGCACGCACGACTACAGAAAAAACAGGACCGTTGTCTGGTATTCCCATCTTCAATTAGGAGGAAATTGGTTTAACTGGAGGCCCATAATGACCAATTAGGAGGCTCTGGTGTCATATATCATGTTAACAATATTTGGGCATTATAGTACTTACAGACAATCACACAGATACAATTACTGATAACCTTTATGTTGAGTGAACATTAAAACACTGCCTTCAGGACATTTGATAACACAGATGCAGCGTGGTCTGGGGCTGGACACATATTACATATTACTTCAATAGCAGCCAAACCTGTCAAGATTACAATGATAGAAAATGATGACCCCTCATAAACCCAAAACAGGTAATCAAATGTCAATGACTTGAGTAAAAAGAAGAATGGCTGAGTAAAAGACAGATACATTTTGTGTCCAGATTCAGAGTCAAGAGAATCACTTTAGGAACTTCATAAGTTGTGAGGCCTCTGCAACCCTTTTCCCACTCTCTAAGCTGCATTGGCATCCTCAATGACCCTAAATATTAACACAGACAGTGAAAACACCAGATAACTTCACTGTAGTAGTCTGCTCATGTACTGTACATACTTAGGGGGGAAAAACTAATAAACTATAAGAGAGTCATCAAAGCAACCAAAAGCAAAGCTAAAGAGAGGATCCGTGTGGATTCAACAAGCAATGTGGGGGAACAAGAAACATGAGGATTCCACTACGCATGAGACCACGTCCCATGTCATCACGTGTCCACTCAGGACATCACGTCTTCACACGTCTTGATTTCCTAATGTCCCCCACACAATTGCCAATTCCCCCTACCTCACCACCAACAATAGCCCTGCCCAAGTCTTCCCCCACAACATTGCACTTCTTCCCACAACAAGCATGCCTGGTTTTATTTCACCATTTACAGATAAGAGGGTAACATTACCAAACCTCATCACCCACCAAAGTCCTGATTTGTGTTTTGGTATGGAGAGGAGGCTAGTCCTCGTCAAAGAAAGTGATATGGAATACCAGTAGAACATACTGCTGAGTTGATTGACTTCCATTGCACTGAAACAACACTAGTCGAGAACTACAGGAGACTATTATTGTGGCACTTCATATGATGTGTCCACCTCCTTGGTTTCCATTGAGGTCAGAACAAAATGGATTCTCCATTCAGTCATCTCCCTTAATAAAGAGACTCTTTCCTCCCCACTGATGGTTATTTATGTAACGACTTGTGTTGACATGCATGTGTGCTTCTATGGGTTCCTAGCATGCTGCTTTGTGTTCGCACACCACGACAAAGTCCTAAATGGCGCCTTATTTCCTATGTAATGGGCTGCTATGGCCAAAAGTAGTGTACTACATAGGGAATAGGATGCCATTTTAGACATACCCCACATTATTTTAGACAGAGCAGTATTCTGCAATGCTGCCCTTACCTTAAATAATTATGAAATCATGATTACTGATTAAGTCTTCATTTTGATGAAATCCCACCTGCTGCAAGGTTGTGCCATATCGTTCTGAAAATTATGATTTATAAAAACAACAAGGCAAGTCTTGGATCATCATGCAGAACAAGAAAGACTTCTTCATGCAATCATCCTATACATTTCATTAGTTATTATTATATTACTGTGTATGTATGTTGGAGATGACAGAGCCAGTGACTTGTGTTCTACCAATGGCAACATGTAACAAGAGAAATATGAATTATCTGTCCATTTCAGAATCTCCACTGACTTGGCTACGTAGCGCTCAATTGAAACTTCCATTGATATTACCAACAGTTCTTCCTGTGTGATGTGTTTGGGAGGGATTGAACAGTAGATAGCTGATGTATACCTTTCAGATAAAATTGGAATTATAATTATCAAGACATTTTCTTTGCTGTTGAACCGAGTTGTGTGGTATGGGTTCAGTGCTTATTCTCATACAATACTGTAATTTACACTTCCATGTGCTTGAAATAGTTACTGAAAAGAAAATAAAAGAATTCACTGAGGTTTTGCTGCATCTAAATTGATGCTAGTAAATGAAAATTTGAATATTGCTCACTTTTCATTGCTATTAATGTTTATAGCTCCAACCACATCTGAATGTGTGTAATTATTATCTTTACAATTTCAGATAGTTACAGTAAATGGTAAAATATTGACATCTGGATATTTTGCAAACTCTATCGATAGGCCTTCCATGAAAATGCACATGTGTAAACTGGCCAATAATACTGATGAGTAGAAATGTAGTGGAAATGACAAGCAGTGAAACTTCTATACTTGGACTTATATATTGTGTAAAGCAACAGAGATAGTGACTGCCAGGTGGAGTTTCCACCATTTTGTTTTCATCTATTCAGTCCATTCAACTCAGCAAGGGCAAGTCGCAAAGAACAGAGGAAAGGAAACAAATGTTTGGAATGGAACACCCAGCCAGTTTGGAATGGGAAACTCAGCCTGTTTGGAATGGAACAGAGGGGTGAAGTTCACCTTGCATCCTCTTCTCTTTGACTAAGTCATAACTATGTGCCATGTTTTCACTTGCAACACAAACAAGACAACACGTTTGTACAATACAAAGTTAATGGGGTTATTAAATGTTTTCCCCTTTTCATTTGTGAATCATATTGTGTGCAACTTTGTTGAACAAATCATGTCAAAATAGTGTTATTAGAGGGAAGATGAGGCAATCTGTGACTAATGTATGTGGATGTGTGACTATGTATGTGAGTGAGAAGAATTTGATGAACTGTTACATTTACTTTATATAAAAAATAAATTTGCAAGTCTTTATTAAATGTTCTGTTTCATTGTGTCTGATCGTGTGAATGAATGTTGAACATTGAGGAAGTAAGACCTCCATCTTAGACTTGGTGGAATTTTCACTGTATTGGATACACCAATCCTGTCCACACACTATACAACTATATTGCAGACAGGCCAAATACTTTCCACCTCCTAGCCATATAAAGCATTGTATAAACAATATGAGGGGAAACATCTTCCCTTCATCTGTAGGTCATGGAAGCCATCCCTGTAAAAAAATGTAAACATAACTTCCCATGAGCCTGCACTACCCAGTCTAGCCACAACGAGGAAGTAGAGAGTTGTGGCCCATCATCAGGAATGCTGAGCAACCTGCAGCTTGGAGATCTGAGAGGATAGATACTGTATCTAAGTACCGTAATGGAAATAGCTTCACCGTTCCCTCTGATTGGCTGGGTGGAATGTTGGATAAGAGAGGATTAGGTCGCTTAATATGTCTGCCAAACTATAGCCATGTCTGCTGTGAGGCTGCTGAGGTAGCCTCCACTATCCATGGCAGGCTGACTTGAGATTGCAGTCGAACTGCGGAGAATCACAGATCGGCAAATCACCTTGCCTTCCAAATAGCGATTTACTATGTGATTAAGATTAGCAATTTTGCGCCTTGTCTCGCTCAAAGGGAACCCCCCTTAAAAACACTGGGTGCGCATTGTTAGAATCTAGATCCTAAACTGTGCTGGGTGTGTGGTATCTTGCGAAGGCGCTCCTTTCAGCACTGCAGACAGCGCCTCTACAGTAGGCAGGACCAGGGACAGCGGCCTTCACACTAACAAACATCTAATCTGCAGCGGGGTGGGAAACTGCAGTGCGGAATGGCCTTTTCTGAAGTGGTGGAAGGGTTAGGATGAGCTGTCCACGGTTGGTGGTGCTGAATGAGCAGCTAGCTATTTGTTAGTGTGAGGGCCGCTGTCCCTGGTCCTGACTAATGTAGAGGCGCTGTCTGCAGGCCTGAAAGGACCTTCGCAAGATACCACACACCCAGCACAGTTTAGGATCTAGATTCTAGCTGCTTACTCACAATTGCAGATCACAATGTTAATCTATAAACTCCAATAGCTATATTGTGTGCGTAATTGGTTAGCCCATATTATTTACTGGTAAGCTAGGCTACATACAATGTGGCGTTTAGCTTGGTTTAATAACAAAATAATTGTATTGCGAATACTCAACATTAAACAGAGGTTAGGCTACATGGATAAGAGTGTGTGAGAGTGGGAGGGGACACACACATGGGATCAGGAGGGAAGCCATTCCATAAGATTGCCAGCCTATCCATCAATCGTGCAACGTGAGGAACGTTCATTGCACGAGATCATTGACGAGGAAGAAGAACGTCCATCGAGGGCTTCCTCTGAATTCGGCCAATCAAAACTGAATGCGTTGTACTCGTCAGTCGTGCAGTGTGTGTAGCGTTGGTTCCTCCTGCGTAGCTAGATAGGTAGGATACAGTCCTACTGGCAGTGCTTCCGACTGCCGTATGAATTACCATTCAGAGCTGCACCTCTGAACACCACCAAACGCGAATATGGCGGCCCGGGTAAGATATTTTCTCTTTTGTTCAATATCTCCTTGTCAAAATAAAACAATGCAGCAACATGGTATCTGAATGTCAAATTCGACGTCGGCTCAACTATTTCGATGCAGAATGTTTTTTACGCCCTGGCATTCAGTTTGATAGGCTCCCGTTTTTTACGGTTCGCATAAACAATTTATCTGTCTTGTATAATCAGCCTACAGTCAGAGCTAGGAAGCTATCGGCCTCTACAGCTAGCCACTGCATTAGCTGAGTGAATCGGTTAAAACTAATCCTGGATTTTACATGCCCTTTAGCCGACAGAATGCTTAAAATGGCAATTTAAACCTTTTATAGGATATCTATAATAATAATAATTTTGTGAAAAGCATATCACAGCAGCGCACACATGCGTCCTTGTCCATAGCACGACCTCGACATCGCGGGTGTCTTTTTATTAGGCTATATAGCATATGGCAGTTTTGGGAGTCCAGAATATAATCTGTGCTTTCTTGTATTGGAAAGCTATTTTTGCGCTATCTAGATCATGGTTGAGCAACCCCCTTTTTTATGCCCATGGATCAATTTCCAAATACAAATATTTTTTGGGGAACTCAGTCAGGGTCAATTTACTGTTGAGAGTTAGAATGGTAGAACAAACAATTGCAGGAAATTAACTATAAAACTTAAAAGGACCCCAAAAAATCACTTATGGCCATTTCTTTGTGCCCTAAATTTCCTCAATGTTGTCCAGCGACAACTTAAAGCAGGGGTAAGCAACCCTGTTCCTGGAGTGCTGCAGGTATATATGCTACGCTCAACTTGAACAAACAACACCTTTCTGCTGCATTATGTAGGTTAGCTATGCCCTGCCTGGCCTGCTGATAGAGACTGGTGCCACTGTGGTGCCAAATTGCTATTGGAAATACTCTATATCTCTGGATTATAATCACAGGATGGAGCACCATTTAGAGCTGGTCAACTGTCAAGTTATGCAACGCACCTTGGCATGTAGGCCCATCACTAATGCTGATTGAAGCTCTTCTCCTGTCTTCCCTAGTTTTAAACCATTAAATGTTATGGAGATCTAAACTTGCCCATTGAATTTACATAGCTCCAGGCAAAATTGTAATATAGGTGGGGCAAAATAGCATGAGATTTGCAAATCAAAGCCTATTCCATTGGTTGATGTTGACACTACTGGCAATACCCCTCTGTGGTTTGAGAATAAGGACTGAAAACTGAAAATGAAAACTGAAACAAGGATCACCTTTCCATTCTCAGTGGATTCTTTGTTGAAAGATAGGCCTATCTACAACAAGACAGCTTTGATTTGTCAGCAGGGTTTGCATCCAGCCAGGGCACCGTGGGCACACAGACACGACCAGAGGTGCAATTTGTGAAAGTCTGACTAGAGCTGTTGTGTTCTTTTTAAACATCTCCACCAGAGGTGTCTATCACAAATTCCCGGGCCCTATGCACTGCTAAGTTATATGACAAGGCATTTTTGGGTGAACCAAATATTTCCCCCTATAGTGCTCTAGTATAATGGCCCCAATGGAATTCCAAGACAGTATAGAATATGCTATCTTTAACTATGAAAATAACCAAAATGTCATTCTTTAAGATAGTATTCTACTCCTTCTTGCCATTAAATGTCAAGGCAATGATTAGCTTTTGTACATAAGTGTACTGGATTCAGCAGTTCGTTTCAGGCAATAGACTTGTTTATTTGTTATAATTTCAGTCGACAGACTTGTTTATTTGTTATCATTTCAGTCGACGTACTTGCATTACAGGCATTGAGATGCTTTGAAATCTATGCCTGAGTGAGAGGGAGAATGTGCATCTCTGTACTGAGCCAAGGCATCTGATGATACATTTTTAGTAATTTATTTTTTAAATACATTTTTATTTAACCTTTATTTAACCAGGTAGGCTAGTTGAGAACAAGTTCTCATTTACAACTGCGACCTGGCCAAGATAAAGCATAGCAGTGTGAACAGACAACACAGAGTTACACATGGAGTAAACAATAAACAAGTCAATAACACAGTAGAAAAAAAAGAGAAAAAAAAGAGTCTACATACATTGTGTTCAAAAGGCATGAGGAGGTAGGCGAATAATTACAATTTAGCAGATTAACACTGGAGTGATAAATGATCAGATGGTCATGTGCAGGTAGAGATACCGGTGTGCAAAAGAGCAGAAAAGTAAATAAATAAAAACAGTATGGGGATGAGGGCTATTTACCGATGGACTATGTACAGCTGCAGCGATTGGTTAGCTGCTCAGATAGCAGATGTTTAAAGTTGGTGGGGGAGATAAAAGTCTCCAACTTCAACGATTTTTGCAATTCGTTCCAGTCACAGGAAGCCGAGAAATGGAAGGAAAGGCGGCCAAATGAAGTGTTGGCTTTAGGGATGATCAGTGAGATACACCTGCTGGAGTGCGTGCTGGGTGTTGCCATCGTGACCAGTGAACTGAGATAAGGCGGAGCTTTACCTAGCATGGACTTGTAGATGACTTGGAGCCAGTGGGTCTGGCGACGAATATGTAGCGAGGGCCAGTCGATTAGAGCACACAGGTTGCAGTGGTGGGTGGTAGAAGGTGCTTTAGTAACAAAACGGATGGCACTGTGATAAACTGCATCCAGTTTGCTGAGAAGAGTATTGGAAGCTATTTTGTAGATGACATCACCGAAGTCGAGGATCTGTAGGATAGTCAGTTTTACTAGGGTAAGTTTGGCGGCGTGAGTGAAGGAGGCTTTGTTTGCGAAATAGAAAGCTGATTCTAGATTTGATTTTGGATTGGAGATGTTTGATATGAGTCTGGAAGGAGAGTTTACAGTCTAGCCAGACACCAAGGTACTTACAGATGTCCACATATTCTAGGTCGGAACCATCCAGGGTGGTGATGCTAGTCGGGCGTGCGCGTGCAGGCAGCGAACGGTTGAAAAGCATGCATTTGGTTTTACTAGCTTTTAAGAGCAGTTGGAGGCCACTGAAGGAGTGTTGTATGGCATTGAAGCTCGTTTGGAGGTTAGATAGCACAGTGTCCAAGGAAGGGCCAGAAGTATACAGAATGGTGTCGTCTGCGTAGAGGTGGATCAGGGAATTGCCCGCAGCAAGAGCAACATCATTGATATATACAGAGAAAAGAGTCGGCCTGAGAATTGAACCCTGTGGCCTATCTACAATAAAGACTGCCAGAGGACCGGACAACATGCTCTCCGATTTGACACACTGAACTCTGTCTGCAAAGTAGTTGGTGAACCAGGCAAGGCAGTCATTAGAAAAACCGAGGCTACTGAGTCTGTCGATAAGAATATGGTGATTGACAGAGTCGAAAGCCTTGGCAAGGTCGATGAAGACGGCTGCACAGTACTGTCTTTTATCGATGGCGGTTATTATATCGTTTAGTACCATGAGCGTGGTTGAGGTGCACCCATGACCGGCTCGAAAACCAGATTGCACAGCGGAGAAGGTACGGTGGGATTCGAGATGGTCATTGATCTGTTTGTTGACTTGGCTTTCGAAGACCTTAGATAGGCAGGGTAGGATGGATATAGGTCTGTAACAGCGGAGCTGTTGGCCGAGGTTGGAGTAGCCAGGAGGAGGGCAAGGCCAGCCGTTGAGAAATGCTTGTTGAAGTTTTCGATTATCATGGATTTATGACCGTGTTACCTAGCCTCAGTGCAATGGGCAGCTGGGAGGAGGTGCTCTTGTTCTCCATGGACTTTACAGTGTCCCAGAACTTTTTGGAGTTAGAGCTACAGGATGCAAATTTCTGCTTGAAAAAGCTGGCCTTTGCTTTCCTGACTGACTGCGTGTATTGGTTCTTGACTTCCCTGAACAGTTGCATATCGCAGTGACTATTCAATGCTATTGCAGTCCACCACAGGATGTTTTTGTGCTGGTCGAGGGCAGTCAGGTGTGGAGTGAACCAGGGGCTATATCTGTTCTTAGTTCTGCATTTTTAGAACGGAGCATGCTTATCTAAGATGGTGAGGAAGTTACTTTTAAAGAATGACCAGGCATCCTCAACTGACGGGATGAGGTCAATATCCTTCCAGGATACCCGGACCAGGTGGATTAGCAAGGCCTGCTCGCAGAAAAGTTTTAGGGAGCGTTTGACAGTGATTAGGGGTGGTCGTTTGACTGCGGACCCATAGCGGATACAGGCAATGAGGCAGTGATCGCTGAGATCCTGATTGAAGACAGCGCAGGTGTATTTGGAGGGCCAGTTGGTCAGGATAACGTCTATGACAGTGCCCTTGTTTACAGATTTAGCGTTGTACCTGCTGGGTTCCTTGATGATTTGTGTGAGATTGAGGGCATCTAGCTTAGATTGTAGGACTGCCGGGGTGTTAAGCATATCCCAGTTTAGGTCACCTAACAGAACAAACTCTGAAGCTAGATGGGGGGCGATCAATTCACAAATGGTGTCCAGGGCTCAGCTGGGAGCTGAGGGGGGTCGGTAGCAGGCGGCAACAGTGAGAGACTTATTTCTGGAGAGATACATTTTTAAAATTAGAAGTTCGAACTGTTTGGGTATGGACCTGGAAAGTATGACATTACTTTGCAGGCTATCTCTGCAGTAGACTGCAACTCCTCCCCCTTTGGCAGTTCTATCTTGACGGAAAATGTTATAGTTGGGTATGGAAATCTCAGAATTTTTGGTGGCCTTCCTAAGCCAGGATTCAGACACAGCAAGGACATCAGGGTTGGCAGAGTGTGTTAAAGCAGTGAGTAAAACAAACTTAGGGAGGAGGCTTCTGATGACATGCATGAAACCAAGGCTTTTTCGATCACAGAAGTCAACAAATGAGGGTGCCTGGGGACATGCAGGGCCTGGGTTTACCTCCACATCACCCGCGGAACAGGGGAGGAGTAGGATGAGGGTGCGGCTAAAGGCTATCAAAACTGGTCGCCTAGAGCGTTGTGGACAAAGAATAAAAGGAGCAAATTTCTGGGCGTGGGAGAGTATATTCAGGGCATAATGCGCAGACAGGGGTATGGTGGAGTGTGGGTACAGCGGAGGTAAGCCCAGGCACTGGGTGATGATAAGATAGGTTGTATCTCTGGACATGCTGGTTGTAATGGGTGAGGTCACTGCATGTGTGGGAGGTGGGACAAAGGAGGTATCAGAGGTATGAAGAGTGGAACTAGGGGCTCCATTGTAAATTAAAACAATGATAACTAGCTGAACAACAGTATACAAGGCATATTGACATTTGAGAGAGACATACAGCGAGGCATAAAGTAATCGCAGGTGTTGATTGGGAGCGCTAGCTAAAACAACAGGTGAGACAACAACAGCTAATCAGCTAACACAACAACAGCAGGTAATATGGCGATGACTAAGCAGAGAGGGTCGGATTAACTACACACAGAGCCTGAGTTCGCGGCTGGGGCCGACATGTAAACAAATATATAAACAGAATGGAGTACCGTGATTAATGGACAGTCCAGCAGGCATCAGCTATGTAGCCAAGTGATCATAGTGTCCAGGGGGCAACAGTAGATGGAACAGGGAAGCCACCACTACGCTAGCGACACGGCGTTTAAAGTTAGTATTCCTGGGCTAGGTAGGAGCATCTGCTCCGACGGAGGCCGGATGAAGGCACAGCAGATGGAGTATTCGTCAGCAGACCAGTCGTGGTGGTGCGGCGGAGCGCCGCATTGACAGAGAATCCAAGCCAGATGGCGAAAGAGGTATTGTGGAATTTAGTTTGCTAACCGGGAGATGTGCCTGGCTCATGGCTAACTTGTGCTAGCTTCGTGGCAGTGGCGTTAGCCACTATATCCAATCGGTAGCAGCGGTGATCCGATGCCAAGGTCCAGAGTTTACATGTAAGGATCCGGTGGAGTATTGGGCTCTAGCCGTGTATGAGTTGGGTTCGGGTGAACAGCTGAGTAGGCCGGGAGGTGGGCCTCAGGGATAGCTTCGGTACTGGGTACCATGGTGAGTGCAAGGTGAGTGTGAGCTAGCTAGCTGCAAGCTGTGAGCTAGCTAGCTGCAAGCTAGCTGTGAAGATCAGAAGTAGTGGTTCAGGGATTACGGCAGGAATCCGGTGTTGTTGTGGAGAGACAGTCCGATACTGGTAGACTAGCGAGTTTTATCCAGGCTAAAAGCAGGGCTGGTATCTGTGCAGAAGGTAAAAGCCGTTAGCAGTGGCTAACAATGACTAAATAGCTTGTAGCTAATTAGCTGGTTAGCTTCTGGAGGTTCTTGTATGTGTTCTAAAATTTAAAATAATAGCGATTCTGTATCACATTGGGTAAGGCAGGTTACCGGAAGGTATAATCGAATTAAAAATCGAAAAGATATTGAGAATAAATTGAAATATATATACAAAAAATACAAAAGTACACGAGAGGACAAACAAACGTCTTCACTGCTACGCCATTCACAAGGTGTGTCCACTGGCATTGGTCTCCCTTCTTCCCTCGCCCTTTCAGAGTGCACTGCATATTGTTGCTGGGCCTAGAGTGTCAGAGCTGCTGAGAGGGACATAGATGGTATTACAGACTGACAGCACACAGTGGACATTTTACAACAGAGGGAAATAGCCTACATGAATACCCCTTACTAAATTCCCTTACTAAGAGGAAAACACAGGAAAGTACGCAGATTCACTATGAACAGTAGACCTAGAGAACTCTCATGAGGACCGCCACAAAAATGGAAGACCCAGAGTTACCTCTGCTGCAGAGGATAAGTTCATTAGAGTTATCATCCTCAGAAATTGCAGCCCAAATAAATGCTTCACAGAGTTAGAGTAACATACACACCTCAACATCACTGTAACATACACACATTCAGAGGAGATTACATGAATCAGGACTTCATGGTCAAATTGCTGCAAAGAAACCACTAATAAAGGACACCAATAATAAGAAGAGACTTACTTGGGCCAAGAAACACTAGCAATGGACATTAGACCGGTAGAAATCTGTCATCAGACCGTCGGATGAGTCCAAGTTTGAGATTTTTGGTTACAACCGCCGTGTCTTTGTGAGACGCAGAGTAAGCGAATGGATGATCTCTGCATGTGTGGATCTCTGCATGTGAGGTATGATGGCGTGGGGGTGCTTTGCTGGTGACACTGTCAGTGATTTATTTAGAATTCAAGGCACACTTAATCAGCATGGCTAACCCAGCATTCTGCAGCGATATGCCATCCCATCTGGTTTGCGCTTAGTGGGACTATCACACGTTTTTCAACAGGACAATGACCCAACACACCTCCAGGCTGTGTAAGGGCTATTTGACCAAGAAGGAGAGTGATGGAGTGCTGCATCAGATGACCTGGCCTCCATAATCCCCCGACCTCAACCCAAATGAGATGGTTTGGGATGAGTTGGACCTCAGAGTGAAGGAAAAGCAGCCATCAAGTGCTCAGTATATGTGGGAACTCCTTCAAGACTGTTTGAAAAGCGTTCCTCATGAAGCAGGTTGAGAGAATGCTGAGTATGCAAAGCTGTCATCAAGGCAAAGGGTGGCTACTTTGAAGAATCTAAAATCTATTTTGATTTGTTTAACACATTTCTGCTTACTACATCATCCCATATGTATTATGTAGTTTTGATTTCTTCACTATTATTCTACAATGTAGAACATATTAAAAAATAATACCCCCTGAATGAGTAGGTGTGTCCAAACCTTTGACTGGTACTGTATGTGTGGTCATCTATGGCCTTGTAGTAATGTCTAAATGGGCATCTCTTATATGCCCGGTGGTGTAGGAGAATCTACATCCTATGTTGACATCCGATCCTCTTTATTTATGGGCCCTCTCCCATCTTAGTATTTTAATTGGAGAGTTAACATATTATGTTCCGTTTTTGTAATGTACAACTTGTAGATAAACAAACACAACAGCGTAGCGGAAAGATTACTCAGCAAAATCTGTGTTCTGTGCAAGATGTGATGGAATGGGGAGGTTTTCAACATGACAAGAATCAGGATTTAAGATTGTTGGAGGAGTGTGACAGGATACGAGAAAATTACAGATTAAACTAGATAGCATTCCCCCTCCTGTGAATCTCTACACATCCTCTACAACCGATAACCACCCCAAACTATGACTCCCACAAACTGCAACTAAACTACTAGCAGTGAACTAAACGACCTTACACAACCACTTTCTGTCCATAACTGTCCCTGCCTCCAACAGTGCATACAGGTCTTTATAAGGATGTCATAATAATGTCATAACTGCACTGGTAGTATGGACTGGCATTATTAGAACATGACAGAGGAGACTGGTGGGCAGAGATATAGGAGGACAAGCTCATTGTAATGTTTGAAATGGAATTAATTGAAAGGTATCAAACACAGGGTTTCCATTCATACCGTTCCATTTATTCCATTCCAGCCACCACTGGACCAGAACACTTATACCAAGACTGAAGTGTATTGAGACTGTGATGAAGCGCTGAGCGATTAACCAAGACTTCATTTTTTGGATATTAAACAACTAATTGACCGACGTCGGCAAATTACTTGAATTCCATCTAGTTCGGCCCAGCACACCATTTCTCTAGAGAGAAGTCAAATAATTCACGAGAGAAAGGGCTGAAGGGAGTTGTAGTTTTCGTTACCCTGATTTAGCCCACTGCAGTAAAAGGTTAACACAGAACACTTTCTTGGTAGTCTTAAATAAATCTACTCTAAAACAAAAGTATACACCTCACAACCATGGTTTGCACCTGTACCATGTCAGATATAGAGTTGAAATGTATTACATTTTGTGTTTGTATCCCAATATTACACTTTATATACAGTACATCACAGAATATTGACTTATAGCAAAACTGTTTGACAAAGAAACACTGGATTTTCAGCAGGTATAAACAACGTAAGTTCATTAATTATGAAAAATATGTAATTTCACTGCAGGAAAGGGATATGCAAATATTCAACCTAGTTCAGAGCAGAAACCTGGTAATTAACAACAATGATCATAATCAATTGCACCTGTTCTGTCCGGCTTGGACAGAGATGGTCCGTGTTGGAGAGAATCAAAACCGCAATGTATCATGGGTAAATTGTGACTGACTTATCTACAAATAATAATAAGTAGTTATTTTTGATGCAAGGTCCTTTGTAGATCAGTAAGTCGGCAGTCACCTGCAATGTCGTACAAGCCAAAGGAAACACTTTTAAGCCTAGTTTTGCTATCCACTATACGGATAGCAAAACTAGCTTCACCCTCATGTCGGTGCTAGCAAGCAGGCAAGGTAGGCATCAACAGCCAATCGGGGCTGGAAACTATAGTGAGCCTCGATTGGTCAACAGCAACGAGTACGCAAAAAAAGTTCATCTTTTCCCAACTTTGGTCCCGCCCTGTTTATGCTCCCTCGCCATGCTTGTATCACACAACGGTTCCTGCCCACTTGGCTTCCCTACATTGAAAATGAATGGGGTTTTGTTGTTTCAACGCCCACAACGTGCTGGGTGGATTTCTGCCATTAGGTTTGAGGAAGATCGAGAGCTACCAGTACCTAGCTCGCCAATCAATTCTGAAAGTACACTACATGCATTTTTTCATGTGTTCCATCGCAGACTGTCCCTGCTACTATCCAATAAAAGCCATATTGACATTATCCCACCCCTGGTTAGCCACTACTGGCTTAATTTAGGGCTACAATCCCGTTAACGGAATCGATATGACTCGAACAGCCAGTGAAAGTGCAGGGCGCCAAATTCAAAACAACAGAAGTCTCATCATTAAAATTCCTCAAACATACATGTATTTTATACCGTTTTAAAGGTAATCTTGTTGTTAATCCCGCCACAGTGTCCGATTTCAAATAGGCTTTACAGCGAAAGCACCACAAACGATTATGTTAGGTCACCACCAAGCCACAGAAAAACACAGCCATTTTTCCAGCCAAAGATAGGAGTCACAAAAAGCACAAATAGAGATAAAATTAATCACTAAACTTTGATGATCTTCATCAGATGACACTCATAGGACTTCATGTTACACAATACATGTACGTTTTGTTTGATAAAGTTCATATTTATATAAAAAAATCTGAGTTTACATTGCCCCGTTACGTTCAGTAGTTCCAAAAACATCCAGTGATTTTGCATAGCCACATCAATTTTACAGAAATACTCATCATAAATGTTGAAAATACAAGTGTTACACATGAAATTATAGATATACCTCTCCTTAATGCAACCGCTGTGTCAGATTTCCAAAAAGCTTTACGGAGAAAGCAATAATCTGAGAACGGCGCGCAGAATTATTATTTTTTATCCGCCATGTTGGAGTCAACAGAAATCAGAAATTACATTATAAATATTCCCTTACCTTTGGTGATCTTCATCAGAATGCACCCCCAGGAATCCTAGTTCAACAATAAATGTTTGATTTGTTCGATAATGTCCATTATTTATGTCCAAGTAACTACTTTTGTTAGGGCGTTTACTACACAAATCCAAACGCTCGTGCAGGTCCAGCCGAACATCGGACGAAAAGTTAAAGTTATATTACAGGTCGTAGAAACATTTCAAACTAAGTATAGAATCAATCTTTAGGATGTTTTTATCATAAATCTTCAATAACGTTCCAACTGGAGAATTCCATTGTCTGTAGAAAAGCCATGGAACGCAGGTCGCTCTCATGTGAAATGACCAGGACCTGGCTCTCTGCCAGACCACTGACTCAAAGCGCTCTCATCCGGCCCCACATCACAGTAGAAGCCTCATTCAAGTTTTTAAAGACGGTTGACATCTAGTGGAAGCCCTAAGAAGTGCAACTTGAACAATATATGTGTATTCAATAGGGGCTGGGTTGAAAATCGACCAACCTCAGATTTCCCACTTCCTGTTTGGATTTCTTCTCAGGTTTTTGCCTGCCATATGAGTTCTGTTATACTCACAGACATCATTCAAACAGTTTTAGAAACTTCAGAGTGGTTTCTATCCAATACTAATGATAATATGCATATATTAGCAACTGGGACTGAGGAGCAGGCCGTTTACTCTGGGCACCTTATTCATCCAAGCTACTCAATACTGCCCCTGCAGCCATAAGAAGTTTTAAAAACCAAACGTAACACAATATCTGCTAATTAATTTCCAGCAATATTGCCCGTCTGTCTGTTTGGTGTGCACGTTTGTCTATCACTCGTTATTTAGCCATCTTGTGAGTATACAGACTTTCCCCAAAAACCTCCTCAATTAAATGTTAACTGCAAAGTACTCCTACCTGACAGAACTACTGGATATCAGGATTATTTGTATCATTGGTTGGTGATTGTTTTGCAAACGCTGTGCTGCAGCAGTAGGTCTAACATTAGAAACGTTGCTAGACCTTCACATTCCTCTCTTGCTAGAAGGGAAGGGAAAATACACTAAAATCTTCTGATGTGATTTAAGCATTGATATGGACACACATTTGTTTTATTCTCTATGAGTAATTGTAATATTCAGAGTAAAAAAAATGGAACAAAAAAATCCAAAACCAGGACAAATAACACAGAGAAAACAGAATTCAGGAAAATTCCAAATATAACTTTTTGACCCCCCACTTAGAGTTGTTTATTAACCATTACTTTACCAGGTAAATCGACAGAAAACAGATATATTGTACACCAAGGAGTTGCAGGGTAGAGGAGAAGAATGTGCCTATTTCAAAGGTATAATAAAATTAGCAGCTCACGACATAAACTCAGAAAAGACCCTGTCTTTCAAAGATAATTTATATAAATCCAAATAACTTCACAGATCTTCAATGTAAAGGTTTTAAACACTGTTTCCCATGCTTGTTCAATGAACCATAAACAATTAATGAACATGCACCTGTGGGACGGTCGTTAAGACACTAACAGCTTACAGACAGGATCGGTACATCCGAACATCACACCTGCGAGACCGGTACAGGATGGCAACAACAACTGCCCGAGTTACACCAGGAACGCACAAACCCTCCATCAGTGCTCAGACTGTCCGCAATAGGCTGAGAGAGGCTGGACTGAGGGCTTGTAGGCCCACGTCACCAATGGGCACAAACCCACCGTCGCTGGACCAGACAGGACTGGCAAAAGTGCTCTTCATTGACGACTCGCGGTTTTGTCTCACCAAGGCTGATGGTCGGATTCACGTTTATCATCGAAGGAATGAGCGTTACACCGAGGCCTGTACTCTGGAGCGGGATCGATTTGGAAGTGAAGGGTCCATCATGGTCTGGGGCGGTGTGTCACAGCATCATCGGACTGAGCTTGTTGTCATTGCAGGCAATCTCAACGATGTGCGTTACAGGGAAGACATCCTCCTCCCTTATGTGGTACCCTTGCTTCAGGCTCATCCTGACATTACCCTCCAGCATGACAATGCCACCAGCCATACTGCTTGTTCTGTGCGTGCTTTCCTGCAAGACAGGAATGCCAGTGTTCTGCCATGGCCAGCGAAGAGCCTGGATCTCAATCCCATTGAGCACGTCTGGGACCTGTTGGATCGGAGGGTGAGAACTAGGGCCATTCCCCCCAGAAATGTCCGGGAACTTGCAGGTGCCTTTGTGGAAGAGTGGGGTAACATCTCACAGCAAGAACTGTCAAATCTGGTGCAGTCCATGAGGAGGAGATGCACTGCATTACTTAATACAGCTGGTGGCCACACCAGATACTGGCTGTTACTTTTGATTTTGATTTTCACTTTGTTCAGGGACACGTTATTCAATTTCTGTTAGTCACATGTCTGTGGAACTTGTTCTGTTTATGTCTCAGTTGTTGAATCTTGTTATGTTCATACAAATATTTACACGTTAAGTTTGCTGAAAATAAACCCAGTTGACAGTGAGAGGACGTTTCTTTTTTTGCTGAGTTTATTTAATTTTTGAGAGAGGAATGTAAACAACACAACGACGAGAGATGGATAGAGACAGTTTGTTAAAGTATGCCTAATCTACTTTGAGGAACTAGTCTAATGATTTCGTCAGACAACTCTGCAGCACACTTAGGCAGGCTAGCCTAGCTAAATAGGATGACTAAAGACAGTGCAGTATGGGGAGCACAGAGATAACATTGTCTGGCTGGCTGGCAGGCAGGCTGCTACTGCCTAATCAGAGATGAGATGATGACTTTAAGGAATAAAAATTTAGAATGTCATCAAATAAAATGAAGTAATATACACTACCGGTCAAAAGTTTTAGAACACCTACTCATTCAAGGGTTTTTCTTTATTTTTTTACTATTTTTTCATTGTAGAATAATAGTGAAGACATCAACACTTTGAAATAACACACATGGAATCTTGTAGTAACCAAAAAAGTGTTAAACAAATCCAAATATATTTAATATTTGAGATTTTTCAAATAGCCACCCTTTGTCTTGATGACAGCTTTGCACGCTGTTGGCATTCTCTCATCAGCTTTACCTGGAATGCTTTTCCAACAGTCTTGAAGGAGTTCCCACATATGCTGAGCACTTGTTGGCTACTTTTCCTTCACTCTGCGGTCCTAATCATCCCAAACCATCTCAACTGGGTTGAGGTCGGGGGATTGTGGAGGCCAGGGGCCGGATTCACAAAGCCTCCTTAAGAAGAAATTTCTTCTTAACTGCCATTTTTTCCTTAACTGTAGAGTTAAGAAGAAAGTT
This sequence comes from Oncorhynchus mykiss, assembly GCF_057628025.1. NCBI lineage: Eukaryota > Metazoa > Chordata > Actinopteri > Salmoniformes > Salmonidae > Oncorhynchus > Oncorhynchus mykiss. The sequence continues at coordinate 47,851,146 of NC_143025.1, forward strand.
AAGCAAAGTTGCTATTCCTCAGTTAAGGTATTGGAAATGTTCTTAAGATTTTTCCTAAGTTTCCTAAGATAAAAGTGAAGAAGAAATGCGATTCTTGAAAATAATGCTTTAGGATTTCTTCTTGGAAATGTACTTAATTAACTTTAGGACAGCTAAACCCTTGTTTTGAGACAAATTAATACTTTTATAATCATTAACGTTTTCTTGCGCCATAGACACAGTTGGTTACTGTAAATTTAAATACAGTAAGAATACAAATTAAACACGCATTATCTAGCTAGCTAGTAATTCACAATATATTCCAATATTCTAGAAGTGTTAAATAGCTAGCGCTATCTCTGCAATTTGCAAAGAAGAACTTGGCTGACTTAGCTAATGACGTTAACGTTAACCCCAGATGTAAAATAGTAAATAATGGCTACTTCTCAGAGAGTTTTGAATTGTCAAGAGGAGTTAAACAAGGCTGTCCGCTGTCACCATATCTATTCATTATGGCCATCGAAATGCTAGCTATTAAAATCAGATCCAATAACAACATTAGAGGATTAGAAATCCAAGGCTTAAAAACAAAGGTGTCCATGTATGTTGATGACTCAACTTTTATATTAAGTCCGCAAGCTAGATCCCTGCAATGTCTCATTGAAGATCTAGATAACTTATCTGGACTCTCTGGAATAAAATCTAATTATGATAAGTGTACAATATTATGTATTGGATCTTAAAATAATACAACTTTAACATTATCCTGCAGTTTAGCTTCATTAAATAGTGCCCACAAAACACCAGTCTCAACGTCAACAGTGATGAGGCAACTCCGGGATGCTGGCCTTTGTAAGGGGTGCATATCTGGTGGCAGGGAAGTCAAACGCAGGAGAGCAGAACTTGATAATAGCCGAAGCAGTTTAATAGCAAAACCAACGGCATAAGAAATACAAAGTATGGGCACAATAACCCGACGCGCACCAGTCAAGCAAAATGTGCACTTACAAAAAACAATACCACACAAAGACATGGGGGGAACAGAGGGTTAAATACACAACATATAATGAAGGAAATGAGAACCAGGTGTAGGAGAAAACGAGACAAAACACATGGAAAATGAAAAATGGATCGGCGATGGCTAGAAGACCGGCGACGTCGCCTGCCGAACACCGCCCGAACAAGGAGAGGCATTGACTTCGGCAGAAGTCGTGACAGCCTTCTAGGCAGAGTTGCAGAGAAAAAGCTGTATCTCAGACTGGTCAATAAAAGGAATAGATTAAGATGGGCAAAAGAACACAGACACTGGACAGAGGAACTCTGCCTAGAAGGCCAGCATCCCGGAGTTGCCTCTTCACTGTTGACAATGAGATTGGTGTTTTGCGGGTACTATTTAATGAAGCTGCCAGTTGAGGACTTGTGAGGTGTCTGTTTCTCAAACTAGACACTCAAATTAACTTATCCTCTTGCTCAGTTGTGTACTGGGGCCTCCCACTCCTCTTTCTATTCTGATTAGAGCCAGTTTGCGCTGTTCTGTGAAGGGAGTAGTGCACAGCGTTGTGCGAGATCTTCAGTTTCTTGGCAATTTTTCGCATGGAATAGCCTTAATTTCTCAGAACAGGAATTGGCTGACAAGTTTCAGAAGAAAGTCATTTTTTTCTGGCCATTTTGAGCCTGTAATCGAACCCACAAATGCTGATGCTCCAGATACTCAACTAGTCCAGGGAAGGCCAGTTTTATTGCTTCTTTAATCAGGACAACCGTTTTCAGCTGTGCTAACATAATTGCAAAATAGTTTTCTAATGATCAATTAGCCTTATAAAATGAGAAACTTGGATTAGCCAACACAACGTGCCATTGGAACACCGGAGTGATGGTTGCTGATAATGGGCCTCTGTACCCCTATGTAGATATTCTATAAAAAATATGCCGTTTCCCGCTACAATAGTACTTTACAACATTAACAATGTCTACACTGTATTTCTGATCAATTTGATGTTATTTTAATAGACAAAAAAATTGCTTTTCTTTCAAAAACAAGGGCATTTCGATGTGATCCCAAACTTTTGAACGATAGTGTACACATCTGAAATATTTTATTATTTCATAGCAATTTCGTCTTTTGTCTACCCAATGTCTACCCAATGTGGACCTGACAGAGACAATGGAATATTTGAAATGTTTTGGCAATTTTCATTAAAAAGCTCTAAAATAATTTGTCATTATTTCATAATGCATTTAATGTAAAAAAAGAAAGAAAAGAAAACCTTGATAATTTTTTCCCATAATTGAACCGAAACCAAACCTATCATGACATGACCCACATGCAGACGGCTTTATTTAATTTACCTGTATTTAACTAGGTAAGTCAGTTAAGAACAAATTCTTATTTTCAATGACGGCCTAGGAACAGTGGGTTAACTGCCTGTTCAGGGGCAGAACAACAGACTTGTACCTTTTCAGCACAGGGGTTTGAACTTGCCGCCCCAGTTATCAGATCAGTTATTAGAAACACGGGGCAGGCAAAGGGCAGGTCGAGGGCAGGCAGAGCTCCGTGATCAGGTCAGAGTCAGGCAGGTACAGGATGGCAGGCAGTCTCGGGGTCAGGGCAGGCAGAATGGTCAGAATCGGGGGATGATGGGAAGATGGGCTACACCTGGAGGGGGGTGGAGACAAGCACAAAGACAGGTGAAACAGATCAGGGTGTGACAAAACCGACCTCAAAAATCACTAATTGCTCAGCACTACCGTGATGAGACCAAGACCCGTTTAAATATGAAAAACATGAACCTGAGGAGAGTTTAATGACAAAAGCATTCTAGCTCTCCACAGGCCCTTATAAATAAAGGGGTAATTCATTTAGCTAGTTTAGGTAAACTAATTATCTCAGAATAGCAGTGTCAAACTTCTCCCTCGCTGTTAGTCACATGTTCAGTAATACACAGCACTGTTGTATCTGACATATAAATTGGTCTCATTTAAATATTTAGTCTGCAGCCATGTTTTTTTAACCTCAGATATGTCACACAACAAAAACATTAGTGTCACTAATATGTCTATAGGCCTATGTTTTTAAGCTCTTATGCACCAGATATCTCTCTGCATATATTGAAAATGTTATAACAACATGGGTTGTGTGTCTTTATAGCTATATCTCCGCGATGCGTCGTGCCTAAGAACAGCCCTTAGCCGTGGTATATTGGCCATATACCACACCCCCTCATGCCTTATTGCTTTATTATAGTCACATCTCTATATGTATATGCTACGTGCCTATATACATACAGTGCCTTGCGAAAGTATTCGGCCCCCTTGAACTTTGCGACCTTTTGCCACATTTCAGGCTTCAAACATAAAGATATAAAACTGTATTTTTTTGTGAAGAATCAACAACAAGTGGGACACAATCATGAAGTGGAACGACATTTATTGGATATTTCAAACTTTTTTAACAAATCAAAAACTGAAAAATTGGGCGTGCAAATTTATTCAGCCCCTTTACTTTCAGTGCAGCAAACTCTCTCCAGAATTTCAGTGAGGATCTCTGAATGATCCAATGTTGACCTAAATGACTAATGATGATAAATACAATCCACCTGTGTGTAATCAAGTCTCCGTATAAATGCACCTGCACTGTGATAGTCTCAGAGGTCCGTTAAAAGCGCAGAGAGCATCATGAAGAACAAGGAACACACCAGGCAGGTCCGAGATACTGTTGTGAAGAAGTTTAAAGCCGGATTTGGATACAAAAAGATTTCCCAAGCTTTAAACATCCCAAGGAGCACTGTGCAAGCAATAATATTGAAATGGAAGGAGTATCAGACCACTGCAAATCTACCAAGACCTGGCAGTCCCTCTAAACTTTCAGCTCATACAAGGAGAAGACTGATCAGAGATGCAGCCAAGAGGCCCATGATCACTCTGGATGAACTGCAGAGATCTACAGCTGAGGTGGGAGACTCTGTCCATAGGACAACAATCAGTCGTATATTGCACAAATCTGGCCTTTATGGAAGAGTGGCAAGAAGAAAGCCATTTCTTAAAGATATCCATAAAAAGTGTCGTTTAAAGTTTGCCACAAGCCACCTGGGAGACACACCAAACATGTGGAAGAAGGTGCTCTGGTCAGATGAAACCAAAATTGTACTTTTTGGCAACAATGCAAAATGTTATGTTTGGCGTAAAAGCAACACAGCTGAACACACCATCCCCACTGTCAAACATGGTGGTGGCAGCATCATGGTTTGGGCCTGCTTTTCTTCAGCAGGGACAGGGAAGATGGTTTAAAATTGATGGGTAGATGGATGGAGCCAAAAACAGGACCATTCTGGAAGAAAACCTGATGGAGTCTGCAAAAGACCTGAGACTGGGACGGAGATTTGTCTTCCAAAAAGACAATGATCCAAAACATAAAGCAAAATCTACAATGGAATGGTTCAAAAATAAACATATCCAGGTGTTAGAATGGCCAAGTCAAAGTCCAGACCTGAATCCAATCGAGAATCTGTGGAAAGAACTGAAAACTGCTGTTCACAAATGCTCTCCATCCAACCTCACTGAGCTCGAGCTGTTTTGCAAGGAGGAATGGGAAAAAATGTGTCTCTCGATGTGCAAAACTGATAGAGACATACCCCAAGCGACTTACAGCTGTAATCGCAGCAAAAGGTGGCGCTACAAAGTATTAACTTAAGGGGGCTGAATCATTTTGCATGCCCAATTTTTCCGTTTTTGATTTGTTAAAAAAGTTTGAAATATCCAATAAATGTCGTTCCACTTCATGATTGTGTCCCACTTGTTGTTGATTCTTCACAAAAAAATACAGTTTTATATCTTTATGTTTGAAGCCTGAAATGTGGCAAAAGGTCGCAAAGTTCAAGGGGGCCGAATACTTTCGCAAGGCACTGTATATACATTTGAATGAGTGTACAGTGTGTGTGGGTATCTGTGTAATCTGTATTCCCTGTTTTAGTGTAGGGCCTTCATCTGTGTGAGTGTTGAGCTGCAGCTATATTTAGAGAGAGTGCTACTCTATGTGCTGTGGGGGCATTGCATTGGACAGGCTTGAACAGTTCAAACACTCTTTCCATCAGACACACAATTAATCTGATAGTTGAATGTGATTATGCTTAGACTGCACAAAACAAGAAGTTGAGTTTAGGTATTTTCTCTGATTCTAAATAGGGTGATGATCAGGGTGTTTTCTCTAAGACAAGAGCGACCTTCAAATGTGTCCTCTTGCCCTGCTGTGATGTGTTCACTCACTAAGCAGTGATGTGTTCCTCTATCTCTGCTGGAGGTGTCAAACAATGAGCATGTGGCAGAATCAGCCAATGAGGACAAAGCAAAATATAACTAATGTGAATTGAATTGTATTGGAATGGAACCAGAAGGCATAGACATCCCTGATAGCGACATTAGCCAGATATGTGGAGAAATTGCCGGCTGGACATTTGCAAAAAAGGATATAAAAAATCATAATAATCAAGTTACAATTATCTCTCATCTTTCACATTTAGCAGCTATATTGTGTCACTCAAATATAGGATGGGAAATTCCCTACTGCACAACGTAGCCAAATTGCACAGAAGAAATACAAGCACATGACCTTTTTGAATCTTCCTCTACAAAACATACCATACCCTGCAGGGCTATAACAGTGCAGTCACAGTGGAGTCTCATTGTAGTCAAAGTGATGTGTCTGCATGGTCTTTCCCTGCCATCAATCTCTCCAACTTTGATTTAATTACTTTCCAGTAGGGGAAGACAGCCAAGAACTAACAAAGTGATTTATCTGAAATAGAAAAAGGAATTGGCTTTCAAACCTGCCATATTAGCTCAATAATGTCTTTAGCTGCTTCTGAATTCATAACACATATCCCTGTGCTGACTCTAAATGCCCTTCAAAATCTGACCTATGGCCTTCTTGTTGACTCGGTTACAATGGTTTCATGTAAAGATTGGTGTTGGGAGAACTGATCCCAAATAAATTTGTGAAATAGATTGTGTATGCACTTTTTCTGGTGCCATTATGAAAATAACTGATTAGTAGACATTGTCTTTTGTTAAGATTGTCAAACTACCATGGAAAAAGTAACACCTCATTTGAAATATTGCATAAATAATGTGGTTTTGTAAACATGACATATAGGCCCATAGGCATTTACAGTATATTAAAATACACTGAGTATACCAAACATTAGGAACACCTTCCTAACATTGAGTATCACCCGCCATTTGTCCTCAGAACAGCCTCAATTCATCAAAGGATGGACTCTACAAGGTGTTGAAAGTGTTCCACAGGGATGCTGGCCCATATTGTCGCCAATGCTTCCCACAGTTGTGTCAAGTTGTCTTGATGTCCTTTGGGTGTTAGACCATTCTTGATACATACGGAAAACTGTTGAGCGTGATAAACCCAGCAGCGTCACAGTTCTTGACACAAACTGGAGTGCCTGGCACCTACTACCATACCCCGTTCAAGGGCACTTAAATCTTTTGTCTTGCCCATTCACCCTTTGAATGGCACATCCATGTCTCAATTGTCTCAAGGCTTAAAAATAATTATTGAACCTTTCTCCTCCCCTTCATCTACACTGATTGGAGTGGATTTAACAGGTGACATCAATAAGTGATCCTAAGTTTCACCTGGATTCACCTGGTCAGTCTATGGCATGGAAATAGCAGGTGTCCTAAATGTTTTCTATACTCAGTTTAATTATGTTTCTACTGTATACATCGTTAGGCCTACCCATAGGCAAGCCTGATGTACTAGAGGGCTAGAGGCAGAGGTGAATGGCTCCTCCTAATGGCTGCATCCATACATATTTATCTCCAGCACAGACATCTGAATGGATACCTCCCCCAGGACTCCAGCTGATAGAATATTGAAAAGGGATTCCTGAAATAAGGCAGGAGAAAAAGCCTGGAGTGTTCTGTCCTACAAGACCGCAGGGCTGGGTGGGGCATCAAGATTTAGGATTGTGTGTGCGTGTGTGTGCGTGTGCGTGCGGGTGTGGGTGTGCGTGTGTATTTATACCGCAATCAGAAGACGGATCACTGAACACCCTTTATTCTTAGTCCAGAATTGCGCATAGCACCACCAATGAGCCATTTGTAATATATGTTTTGAATACAATCTAGTTTGTGGGGCGTGACTACTTTTAATTCAAATGGTGTCTCATTAAATGCATTAAGTTAAGGTATTTATGTGAAGGGATTTATTCTTTGTACATTTTCAAAACCATGCAATGTCTTGCTTGTTTGTGCATGCTACAGCTCCTATTACCATTTGAATCAGCCATACATGACAGTAACCCTGGGGTTCCATCCATTCACCACATAAGATCACCAAAAATACAAAAGATTTCTGCCTCATGAAAATTCACATTAGTTCTCACATTAAGACAATATTTTCTATTTACAACGTAAAGACTGTAAAGCATATATGGCTGACAAATGACAATACTACCAGATTTGGGGTATATTTATAATAGGCGCTTAACTTGCTGAAAATTCACATTTCAAAAACAAGACTAGCCACAGAACAATTTATTTGGGCAGTATAAATTCACTGATGTCAAAATGTGCCCATGTTTTGGTGTAGTTCAGGACTAGAACAAAACTAAAGTGAGTGAAATGATAAGAATGACCCCAACTCTGCCCCGTTCTGCATGCGCTTGCCACTTGCCACTGTCAAGGTGGTATTCCTTCGATTGTGAATCAATGCACCCGATGCTGCTTCAGCTCTCTGACAGACAGTGGTCCTGGCTGTCTCAATTCTCTGTCTTATGTCCTCCTCTTCCCCTCCCTCTTTGCTTGCGTACGTTGGCCCCCAGGTCGTAATATTTTTCAAGGTATGTATGTAAGTCATTTCCTCATGTATGAACTCCCACGCCACCCGCTATACGTCTAATAGCTTAATTGGACAGTCAGTCGGCTTTATTGAAAGTAGCTTTATCCGCCTCGTCAACTCCCAAAGTCTTTACGGAGGCTTCCCCCCTGCTGCCACTGCCGCTGCTCTCACCCCTGGTAGTGACTGTCTCAGGAGAAACTATATACATATGATACATATTTCATCTGCCATTGCAAATCCATTGACTGAGTTGCAATGCAGAGAGGGAATATATTTGCCTGAGTGCACAAACAATGAATTATCATCCATTACTCCTATACTGCAGTTTCACTAATAATGTTTAGACCTACTCTTGGACCGGGGTCAAACAGAAAAGCTTTAGCCTATTTACTTTTCTTCTGGCTGAGCGAGCGCTGGCGGTATGGTAGATGAAGGGGTAGACTAGACTGCATGTGATGATTTTAGAAATGGAGCAGGGCAGTGTGCCAGCACTGCAGTGCAATACGCACCTCTATATTACTTGCCACAACCCAAGCATTCCCCTTGCTCCCAAACATTACGACTCCCAACACCCGCTGCCCTTGCTCTTCACTCTCCGCCCCGCAGCCGCCACCGCTCAAATGTCAGACAAGCAAGCGTACATGGCAAGCCTGTGTCTATGAGTGAGCAAAATCAGAGATGACTATGGCATGCATTCTTCACAGGGAACTTTCACAACAACGTATATGATTGTATAAAATCTAACTGAAATTAATGGCGATTTGTCTCCTCCTTATGGCCCTCAAGACCCAGACTAAGACCACACCTTATGACACCCAGAGGAAGATACAACCTATACAGACCCAGACCAAACCAGTTGTTATTTTAGTCCCACTTGGCTCTGACATTAGAGAAGTAAGGCAGCGAGTGTTGGACTTGTGTGTTATTTCACTCATACATGGCCATATAACTGACAAGATGGTATTCAAAGATGCATCTTGACAACATGAGTTAGGGTTAGGGTTAATCTACAAAGACCATGGTGTCATCATAGACCATCAGCCCAGACCCAGACCTCTGGCAGTGGCCCAGACCAAGACTGTTTTTAAATGGTCTAGACTAGTCTTGAGATGAGGAACCCAAGATCAACTCTCTATCTCCCCTGATGTGTCTTAAAAGCTGGAATGAATGTTGCATCATCATCCAGATCTTTCTGTCTTGGTCTGAAAAGTGTATTTGTCGTCATGACTATTGGAACAACATGCTCTTGCTTTTTCTCATTTTTTCTCTTTTACTAACAGTGTTTATAGGTTTGTCCTGTGTACCAAAGGGAAGGCTAAGTACTGCATAGTTTCCTTGGTACATTATGACAGATTCAGTGCCCTGAAAATCTCTTCATCTTTTCACTCTGTAACCTTTTCACTCAGTGAATTGTGTGAACAGAGCTATGTAAGAGAATGCCAATGTGGTAAATCCGTGCAATAATCTGACATAAGAATGTAGAAACTTCTCAACAAGAATTGTGTTCAGATAAGTTACCACAACTGAGAAAGAAGTGTTCTTTTGTATTTATATTTTGTGTTTTGAATGTCTTTGGTTTCATTGTATTTTGTATGTCATTCATTCATTCATTCATTCATAGTCTTGTAACGACTGGAATAGATCCAAACAAATAAACTAACTAGCTAGCTAGCTGTATCTGCTGTCTTTTGCTGCTCTCTTGCATTGTCTGTTTCAAGGCTGGTTTATATCTATATTTGACTATCTTGTGATGTTGGACAAACATTGATGTTGCCTATGAGTTGAAATATGTTGAATTTGCAGAGAAACTAAACATGATCAATGTTCCACCCATAGAAATTATGTGACATATCTACAGTATACTGTTGCATTGCTACAAAGTTGAATGGTTCGTTATATACCCTCACACCATAGTGTGAACTACCAGAATTTAACTGGATGTTTCTTAATGACTTTTGATGACTTCCAAGAAGGCCATCGTGGTTGTGTAACCTAAGTTCCATGATGATGCTACTAAATGTAAAATGAGTTTTCCTTTGGAAAATGGAAAGGAAATGCTGCGTCACCGCTCAACTACTAGAGTAATATCTCCCCTTCAACTTCTCTCTCTCTCTCCTGCAGACGATGCAAGCGGCACGATGCCCGACAGATGACCTATCGTTGACAAACTGTGCTGTGGTGAGCGAGAAAGATCTGCAGTCTGGACAGTGAGTAATCATCCTATACAGCATAGCCCTCTGTAGTCTGGAAAATCACACTACATCAGGGTTCCCCAACTGGCAGTTTTCTGAGCTTGTTCAAATATATTTTTTCACTGTTGGACATAAAATACTGTAAAAACACCTGGAAATTGGGAAATCTGCTCCCAAGTATTCCAACACATAATAATAGTCAAACATACAAATTGTTATGTTCCGGTCCCCCAACGATCCCCTCAAGAAAAAATTCAGACCACGGCTGAATCTTAGTCATATAATTAGTGCACAGTTTTTGCTGTGAAGTAATGTATTTTTCTGATTTCATACTACAAACTATACTCTAACAATAATTCAAAAAAATCATTAGCAGAATAGCTGTAATGTAAAAAAAAAAAAAGCAGTTGTAAATATGATATTCTATTGAGGTAATTTTGTTGCCTGTATATATGGAACAATGTCCATGAGTCTCTCTAACCCTCTCTCTACAGACATGTGACTGTGAAGACTACGCCAACTCACAAGTTTGTGTTCACCACAAAAACCCACCATGCCATAGTCCCTGGCACTATCGCTTTCAGTCTGCCACAGGTAAAAAAAAACACACTGTATATTATATTGAATTGTCAATGTATTGTACAGTAGACCCATTTATAATCTTAATGAATTTCTGCAAAGCTAAAATTCTAATATTTTAAGCATACATGCCCCTCTTCTCTCTGCTCCCTGCAATTATTGGCTTACTTATCTCTCTTCTTTCTTTCTGTCTCAGAGGAAATGGGCCGGTCTGTCCATTGGACAGGAGGTGGAAGGTAATTCACTCCATTTCTTTGATGAGTCTGAGGAAACTAAAACTATGACCATAGCGCAAAGATATTGCCCTCATTTGCACTGCACCCTGCACAGTCCCTAATATACTGTACCTTCACATCTTGACCACAGCCCATAGCTCACCTTAACATACAGTACCTATCTAATTTTTGACAGTACAGTATTTCTGAGAGTAGAAATTATATGATACTAGAAACATATCTGACATGAGTCCTCTCCCCTCATAGTGGCCAACTACAACTTTGACAAGTCTCAGCAGTGCATCGGTGCCATGACTATAGAGATTGACTTCCTCCAGAAGAAGAGCACAGACACCAGCCCCTACGACTCAGACAAGATGGCCAGCGAGTTCATCCAGCAGTTCAACAACCAGGGCTTCTCTGTCACCCAGCAGGTCAGTCAGAACAACAAACACTACAGCCAGTCACAACTCTTCCCACATTTCCTGCACACTTCCCTTCCCTGGAGTTACAAGGGAAAAGACTGATGGCTTACATCAATCAAATGATTTTAGATGTGGGTAGGAGTGCACACTTGGGAGAATTGGAATGCAACCTAACACAGCCTTCCTCTCTTCTCTCATCCTCTCTCGTCTCATCCTCCTACTCATCCCTTCCTCCCTACAGATGGTGTTTAGTTTCTGCGACAAGCTCTTTGGGCTGGTGATCAAAGACATTGAGGCCATGGACGCCAGCATCCTCAAGGGGGAGCCAGCATCAGGCAAGAAGCAGAAGGTACCCAGAGTTACCATTGACCTACTGCTGTAACAACTCAACCCTTCATGATATGGGCTCGTCGGAATTACCCCCGCTTCCTTTAAGTAATTAATGATTAGAAATGACTGGACAGGTGAACGCCAAGTGGTGGCGCCCATGCTTTCACCTGCCCCTTCATTTCGAATGTGGTCTCTGTTTGACGAGAGAACATGCTGCAAGAGTGCTAGTCGAAGTCCAAAGGGAACTCTGCAGATTTGTACGTGTTTATTTGGAACAGTTATTTGTAATAATCAGTAGTTGGTAATAATTCCTGTTTCCCTTAGATTGACATTGGCCTGCTGGTGGGGAACAGCCAGGTGGTTTTCGAGAAAGCGGAGAGCTCCTCCCTCACATTAGTTGGTAAGTTGCAGAGGAGTCCATACAGAATACAGGTAGATTATGTAGGAGGATACACCTATTCATTCAAGGCTTTTTCATAATTTTTTTACTCTTTTCTACATTGTAGAATGATAGTGAAGACATCAAAACTATGAAATAATACATATGGAATCATGTCGTAACCAAAAAAGTGCTAAACAAATCAAAATATATTTTATATTTGAGATTCTTCAATGTAGCCACCCTTTGCCTTGATGGCAAAGTTCACATTTGAGATTTTTGGTTCCCACCGTTGTGTCTTTGTGAGACGCAGAGTAGGTGAACGGATGATTTCCGCATGTGTGGTTCCCACCGTGAAGCACGGAGGAGGAGGTGTGGTGTGGGGGTACTTTGCTGGTGACACTGTCTGTGATTTATTTAGAATTCAAGGCACACTTAACCAGCATGGCTAACACAGCATATGGTTTGTGTTTTGAGGGACAATAATTTGTTTTTCAACAGGACAATGACCCAACACACCTCCAGGCTGTGTAAGGGATATTTGACCAAGAAAGAGAGTGATGGAGTGCTGCATCAGATGACCTGGCCTCCACAATCACCTGACCTCAACCCAATTGAGATGGTTTGGAATGAGTTGGACAGCAGAGTGAAGGAAAAATCCAACAAGTGCTCAGCATATGTGGGAACACCTTCAAGACTGTTGGAAAAGCATTCCAGGTGAAGCTGGTTGAGAGAATGTCAAGAGTGTGAAAAGCTGTCATCAAGGCAAAAGGTGGATAATTTGAAGAATCTAAAATATTAAATATATTTTTGAACACTTTTTTTGCGAACTACATGATTTCATGTGTTATTAGATTTGATGTCTTCACTATTATTCTACAATGTTGAAAATAGTAAAACTAAAGAAAAACTCTTGAATGAGTAGGTGTGTCTAAACTTTTGACTGGTACTGTTCCTAGAACTATTACATAAGATGGCACCACAACAGGCACATCTTTCTGCACCGTTCAAATTCAAACAAACAGTGCACTCGGAAAGTATTCAGACCCCTTCCCCTTTTCCACATTTTGTTACTTTACAGCCTTATTCTAAAATTGATAAAATAATGTTTTCCCCTCGGCAATCCACAAACAAAATACCCCATAATGACAAAACAAAAACATTTTTTTAGAAAATGTTTACATTTATGATTGAACTCAGGTGCATAATGTTTCCATTGATTATCCTTGAGATGTTTCTGAAACTCGATTGGAGTCCACCTGCGGTAAATTCAATTGATTGGCCATGATTTGGAAAGGCACACACATGTCTATATAAGGTCCGACAGTTGACAGTGCATGTCAGAGCAAAAACCAAGCCATGAGGTCGAAGGAATTGTCCGTAAAGCTCAGAGACGGGATTGTGTCGAGGCACAGATCTGGAGAAGGGTACCAACACATTTCTGCAGCAAAGTGGCCTCTGTCATTCTTAAATGGAAGAAGTTTGAAACCACCAAGACTCTTCCTAGAGCTGGCCTCCCAGCCAAACTGAGCGATCGGGGGAGAACGGCCTTGGTCAGGGAGGTGACCAAGAACCTGATGGTCATTCGGACAGAGCTCCAGAGTTGCTCTGTGGCGATGGGAGTACATTCCAGAAGGACAACTATCTCTGCAGCACTCCACCAATCAGGCCTTTATGGTAGAGTGGCCAGACAGAAGCCACTCCTCAGTAAAAGGAACATGACAGCCGGCTTGGAGTTTGCCAAAAGGCACCCAAAGGACTCTCAGGCCTTGAGAAACAAGATTCTCTGGTCTGATGAAATGCCAAGCATCACATCTGGAGGAAACCTAGCACCATCCCTACAGTGAAGCGTGGTGGTGGCAGTATCATGCTGTGGGAATGTTTTTCAGCAGCAGGGACTGGGAGACTAATAAGGATTGAGGGAAAGATTAAAGTAGCAAAATACAGAAATCCTTGATGAAAACCTGATTGATGAGAGAGAGCTCAGGGCCTCAGACTGGGGAGAAGGTTCACCTTCCAACAGGACAACGACGCAAAGCACACAGCCAAGAAAATGCAGGAGTGGCTTCGGGTCAAGTCTCTGTGTGGCCCAGCCAGAGCCCGGACTTGAACCCATCAAACATCTCTGGAGAGACCTGAAAATAGCTGTGCAACGACGCTCCCCATCAAACCTGACAGAGCTTGAGAGAATCTGCAGAGAAGAATGGGAGAAACTCCCCAAAAACAGATGTGCCAAGCTTGTAGCGTCATACTCAAGACCACTCGAGGCTGTAATCGCTGCCAAAGGTGCTTCAACAAAGTACTGAGTAAATGGTCTGAAAATGTTATATTTAATTGTTTTTGTCATTATGAGGTATTGTGTGTAGCTTGATGAGGGAAAAAGCAATTTAATACATTTTAGAATAAGGCTGTGTCTCGCCCTGACCTTAGAGCTTTTAATGTCTCTATTTTGGTTTGGTCAGGGTGTTATTTGGGTGGGCATTCTGTTCTTTTTTCTATGTTTTTGTATTTTTTTGTTTTGGCCGGGTATGGTTCTCAATCAGGGACAGCTGTCCATCGTTGTCTCTGATTGGGAACCATACTTAGGTAGCTTTTTGCCACAGGGTTTTTGTGGGTAGTTCATTTCTGTTTAGTGTTTTGCACCTTTCAGGACTGTTTCGGTTATTCTCTTTGTTATTTTTGTGTTCAGTTTTAACAAAGAAAGCATGAGCACTTACCACGCCGCGCTTTGGTCTGATGAGTCCTCTTCTTCAGACGACGAATACCGTTACAGGCTGTAACAAAATGTGGGGTCTGAATACTCTGTGTCCATGGGATAGCCATGTCCATGGGATAGCCATCTTCTGTGTCATTAACTACCTTGAACTACATTGGACTATGTGCAAACTGGAAAAAGGTTATCCATTTATTGTAGTTGGGGACTTTAATAAAGGAAATCTGAGGAAACGCTACCGAAATTCGAGCAACACGTTTGTGCTACACGTACAACATGGACCCTGGATCATTGCTACTCTCCCTTCCGGGATGGCTACAAGGCCCTCCCCCGCCCTCCCTTCGGCAAATCAGATCACGCCTCTATTCTGCTCCTCCCCACCTATAGGCAGCAACTTGAACAGGAAGCTCCTGTGGTAAGGACTGTTCAACGTTGGTCTGACAAATCGGAATCTATGCTTCAAGATTGTTTGTTTGACTGTGAAATGTTCTGGGTTGCCTCTGAAAATACTGTAGTATCTACGTATACACTGACGGGGTTCATCAGGAAGTGCATGGAGGATGGTCTTCCCACTGTGACGATTAGAACTTATCCCAAAACTGTGGATAGAATGAAGTAGTTGTGCAAAATTGAAAGCGCGAACCACCGCAGTTATCCATGGCAAGGTGACTTGGAACATGGACGTGTACAAACAGACCAACTACTACCTCCGTAAAGCAATCAAAGAAGTAAAATGATAGTACAGGTACAAAGTGGCTTCGCAATTCAATGGCTCAGACACGAGACAAATGTGTCAAGGACTCCAGACAATCACAGATTATGAAGGGAAAGCCATCCAGATCGCGGACACCGAAACCTGACTCCCGGATGAAATAAACACCTTCTTCGCCCATTTAGAGGAAAACAACATTGAGCTGCCGATACGGGCACCTCTGTATCCAAGAAAGCGAACGGAACTGAACTAAATGACTTTGAGAGGCTAGTTAAGGACCATATCACCGCCACCTTACCCAACACCCTAGAGTCACTATAATTCTCATATCGCCGCAACAGATCCACGGACAACACAATCGCCATTGCACTGCACACTGCCCTATCCCACCTGGACAAGAGAAATACCTATGTAAGAATGTTGTTCATCGACTACAACTCAGCCTTCAACAAAAATCACTAAGCTCAGGGCCATGGTTCTCCCTGTGCAACTGGGTCCTGGACTTCCTGAAGGGGTCGACCCCAAGTGGTGAAGGTAGGAACCAACACCTCTGCCATGTTGATCCTCAACACAGGCGTGCATGCTCAGCCCCTCCTGTACTCCTTGTTCATCCATTACTGCCTGGCCACGCACGTCTCCAACTCCAAGTTTCATGATGACAACATTGGTAGGCCTGATTACCAACAACGATGAGACAGCCTACAGGGAGGAGGTGAGCGCCCTCAACGTCAAGAAAACGAAGGAGCTGATTGTGGATTACAGAAGAGAGCACGGCCCCATCCACACGTCAGGGTCGCAGTGGATAGGGTAAAAAGCTTTAAGTTTCTCTGCATGCTCATCACTGAAATCCGAATAGGTACATTCACACAGACATCGTGGTGATGAAGGTGCAACAGTGTCTCTTCAACCTCAGGATGCTGAAGAAATTAAGCTTTTCCCTTACGATTTTCTGTAGATGCACCATTGAGAGCATCCTGTCAGGCAGTATCAACATCTAGAAGGGCAATTGCACTGTCCAGAGGGTGGTGTGGTCCGCCCAACGCATCGCCCCGGGGCACACTGCCTGCGTTCCAGGACGTCTACAGACGGCGGAGACAGTACTGGTGTCACGCTCGCTATCCTCAAACTCCCTGTAATAAATCGACCAAGGCGCAGCGTGCATGTAGTTCCACATTTTTTTATGAAAGTAAAACCGAAACAACCAAAAAACAAACAGGTAAACAGCAAAGAACCTGATGCAACCGAGGTACACACAAACACACACGGAAAAATAATTATCCACAAAACACAGGTTTTGGCTAGAAAGGCTAGAAACATAGAAAAAAGAACATAGAATGCCCACCCAAATAACACCCTGACCAAACCAAAATAGAGAATAAAAAGCCTCTCTATGGCCAGGGCGTGACAGTACCCCCCCAAAGGTGCGGACTCCGGCTGCAAAACCTGACTCTAAAGGGGAGGGTCCGGGACGTGGACCCCGCTCCACCTCAGTCTTGGCCCACTTAGGTGGTGCCTCTGGAGCGGGCCCCGGACTGAAGACTCTGGCAGCTCCGGACAGACGGGCGGCTCTGGCAGCTCCGGACAGACGGGCGGCTCTGGCAGCTCCGGACAGACGGGCGGCTCTGGCAGCTCCGGACAGACGGGCGGCTCTGGCAGCTCCGGACAGACGGGCGGCTCTGGCAGCTCCGGACAGACGGGCGACTCTGGCAGCTCCGGACAGGAGGGCGGCTCTGGCAGCTCCGGACAGGAGGGAGACTTGGGTTCTGGGAGCAGGCACAGGACTCACCAGGCTGGGGAGACATACAGGCGGCCTCTTCCTTGGCCGAGGTACCAGATACACAGGGCCGTGGAGGCGCACTGGCGGTCTCGCACTGGCGGTCTCGACCGCAAAAAATATTTTGGGGGTTGCCTCTCGGGCTTCAGTGACCGGGTCTTGCCCTCTACCATTCTTTCCTCCCCGGTCGAACTCCTCCTCCAGGTTGGCGCACGCTGCTTGGTCTTCTTGTGGTGGGTAATTCTGTAACGGCCGTTGGTGGAAGAAGGTGAGGACCAAAGCGCAGCGTGGTACAGTGCCTTGCGAAAGTATTCGGCCCCCTTGAACTTTGTGACCTTTTGACACATTTCAGGCTTCAAACATAAAGATATAAAACTGTATTTTTTTGTGAAGAATCAACAAGTGGGACACAATCATGAAGTGGAACGACATTTATTGGATATTTCAAACTTTTTTAACAAATCAAAACCTGAAAAATTGGGCGTGCAAAATTATTCAGCCCCCTTAAGTTAATACTTTGTAGCGTCACCTTTTGCTGCGATTACAGCTGTAAGTTGCTTGGGGTATGTCTCTATCAGTTTTGCACATCGAGAGAATCAATTTTTTTCCCATTCCTCCTTGCAAAACAGCTCAAGCTCAGTGAGGTTGGATGGAGAGCATTTGTGAACAGCAGTTTTCAGTTCTTTCCACAGATTCTCGATTGGATTCAGGTCTGGACTTTGACTTGGCCATTCTAACACCTGGATATGTTTATTTTTGAACCATTCCATTGTAGATTTTGCTTTATGTTTTGGATCATTGTCTTTTTGGAAGACAAATCTCCGTCCCAGTCTCAGGTCTTTTGCAGACTCCATCAGGTTTTCTTCCAGAATGGTCCTGTATTTGGCTCCATCCATCTTCCCATCAAATTTAACCATCTTCCCTGTCCCTGCTGAAGAAAAGCAGGCCCAAACCATGATGCTGCCACCACCATGTTTGACAGTGGGGATGGTGTGTTCAGCTGTGTTGCTTTTACGCCAAACATAACGTTTTGCATTGTTGCCAAAAAGTTCAATTTTGGTTTCATCTGACCAGAGCACCTTCTTCCACATGTTTGGTGTGTCTCCCAGGTGGCTTGCGGCAAACTTTAAACTACACTTTTTATGGATATCTTTAAGAAATGGCTTTCTTCTTGCCACTCTTCCATAAAGGCCAGATTTGTGCAATATACGACTGATTGTTGTCCTATGGACAGAGTCTCCCACCTCAGCTGTAGATCTCTGCAGTTCATCCAGAGTGATCATGGGCCTCTTGGCTGCATCTCTGATCAGTCTTCTCCTTGTATGAGCTGAAAGTTTAGAGGGACGGCCAGGTCTTGGTAGATTTGCAGTGGTCTGATACTCCTTCCATTTCAATATTATCGCTTGCACGGTGCTCCTTGGGATGTTTAAAGCTTGGGAAATATTTTTGTATCCAAATCCGGCTTTAAACTTCTTCACAACAGTATCTCGGACCTGCCTGGTGTGTTCCTTGTTCTTCATGATGCTCTCTGCGCTTTTAACGGACCTCTGAGACTATCACAGTGCAGGTGCATTTATACGGAGACTTGATTACACACAGGTGGATTGTATTTATTATCATTAGTCATTTAGGTCAACATTGGATCATTCAGAGATCCTCACTGAACTTCTGGAGAGAGTTTGCTGCACTGAAATTAAAGGGGCTGAATAATTTTGCACACCCAATTTTTCAGTTTTTGATTTGTTAAAAAAGTTTGAAATATCCAATAAATGTCGTTCCACTTCATGATTGTGTCCCACTTGTTGTTGATTCTTCACAAAAAAATACAGTTTTATATCTTTATGTTTGAAGCCTGAAATGTGGCAAAAGGTCACAAAGTTCAAGGGGGCCGAATACTTTCGCAAGGCACTGTACATGTTCGTCATTTATTAAATTGAACTGAACACTAAATACAAAGTAACAAAAAGAACAACCGAAACAGCTCCGTCAGGTACAAAACAGAAAGCAACTATCCACAAAACCCATGTGGGCAAGAGCTACCTAAGTATGGTTCTCAATCAGAGACAACGACAGACAGCTGTCCCTGATTGAGAACCATACACGGCCATAAACAAAGAAATACAAAAACATAGAAAAAATAACATAGAATGCCCACCCTAGTGTCACCCTGGCCTAACCAAAATAGAGAATAAAAAGCCTCTCTATGGCCAGGGAGTGACAACAGGTGCATCAAATCTGGGACTGAGAGACTGAAAAACAACTCCTATCTCTAGGCCATCAGACTGTTTAACAGTCACCAATAGCCTTAGTCACTGTTCTAGTCAACTACCACCCGGTATTCTACTCTGCACCTTATATACATACAGTAGATAGTCATTGGACACTGGTCATTTTAATAATGTTTACATACCGTTTTACCCACTTTATATGTATATACTGTATTGTAGTCATGTCTCATCCTATATAACTACTGCTGTACACACTCTTTCTATTCAGATATATACACTACCGTTCAAAAGTTTGGGGTCACTTAGAAATGTTCTTGTTTTTTAAATAAAAGCACATTTTTTTGTCCATTGAAATAACATCAAATTGATCAGAAATACAGTGTAGACATTGTTAATGTTGTAAATGACTATTGTAGCTGGTAGGTGATTTCTACATAGGCGTAGAGGCCCATTATCAGCAACAATCACTCCTGTGTTCCAATGGCACATTGTGTTAGCTAATCCAAGATTATAATTTTAAAAGACTAATTGATCATTAGAAAACCCTTTGCAATTATGTTAGCAAAGCTGAAAACTGTTGTTCTGATTAAGAATGAATAAATATTGGCCTTCTATAGACGAGTTGAGTATCTGGAGTCCCTGTCGCTGACATTGCTCGTTCTGATATTTATTAATTCCTTAATTTTTCTGGATAATGTGTGTTGTTGATTTATTTTTTTCATTGTCATTGCTAGGTATTACTGCACTGTTGGAGCTATAAACACAAGCATTTACTTGCACCTGTTATAATGTCTGCAAATCTGTCTAAGCAAGCAATAAACTCTGATTCAATTTTTTATTTGATTTGTCAAAATACATTTTGAGACCAAATTGACCAAGATTGATCAAATCCTGCAACCATGGGAAAATAACCATTCTTTATCCATTGTTACAGTTTTCATTGTGATGTCTATTTGAGTATGTTTTTAATGCATTTTAAATAACGTTGTATTCAATTCCTCTTTGCCCACTAGGCAAGGCCAAGACCAAAGAACAGCGTCAGTCCATCATCAACCCGGACTGGAACTTTGAGCGCATGGGCATTGGTGGTCTGGACAAAGAGTTCTCTGACATCTTCCGCCGAGCCTTCGCCTCTCGTGTCTTCCCTCCTGACATCGTGGAACAGATGGGTAAGGCTCCCCACTCCATAGTCTTAGTTAGATCATGCAGTACTACCTACAGTGCGGGCACAAAAAGTAAGGTCGAGCCGCGGTATTGGCAGAACAAATGTATGTGCAACAATGGCGTCTCACAGTGCCTCCTAGTGATCATTTGTCATAAACTAAATTGTCTGTGTTTTTTTTATTTTTATTTTTTTTATTTCACCTTTATTTAACCAGGTAGGCTAGTTGAGAACAAGTTCTCATTTGCAACTGCGACCTGGCCAAGATAAGGCATAGCAGTGTGAACAGACAACACAGAGTTACACATGGAGTAAACAATTAACAAGTCAATAACACAGTAGAAAAAAGGAGAGTCTATATATACATTGTGTGCAAAAGGCATGAGGAGGTAGGCAAATAATTACAATTATGCAGATTAACACTGGAGTGATACATGATCAGATGGTTATGTACAGGTAGAGATTGGTGTGCAAAAGAGCAGAAAAATAAAAATAAATAAATAAAAACAGTATGGGGATGAGGTAGGTGAAAATGGGTGGGCTATTTACCAATAGACTATGTACAGCTGCAGCGATCGGTTAGCTGCTCGGATAGCAGATGTTTGAAGTTGGTGAGGGAGATAAAAGTCTCCAACTTCAGCGATTTTTGCAATTCGTTCCAGTCACAGGCAGCAGAGAACTGGAACGAAAGGCGGCCAAATGAGGTGTTGGCTTTAGGGATGATCAGTGAGATACACCTGCTGGAGCGCGTGCTACGGATGGGTGTTGCCATCGTAACCAGTGAACTGAGATAAGGCGGAGCTTTACCTAGCATGGACTTGTAGATGACCTGGAGCCAGTGGGTCTGGCGACGAATATGTAGCGAGGGCCAGCCGACTAGAGCATACAAGTCGCAGTGGTGGGTGGTATAAGGTGCTTTAGTGACAAAACGGATGGCACTGTGATAAACTGCATCCAGTTTGCTGAGTAGAGTGTTGGAAGCAATTTTGTAGATGACGTCGCCGAAGTCGAGGATCGGTAGGATAGTCAGTTTTACTAGGGTAAGTTTGGCGGCGTGAGTGAAGGAGGCTTTGTTGCGGAATAGAAAGCCGACTCTTGATTTGATTTTCGATTGGAGATGTTTGATATGGGTCTGGAAGGAGAGTTTAGAGTCTAGCCAGACACCTAGGTACTTATAGATGTCCACATATTCAAGGTCGGAACCATCCAGGGTGGTGATGCTGGTCAGGCGTGCGGGTGCAGGCAGCGAACGGTTGAAAAGCATGCATTTGGTTTTACTAGCGTTTAAGAGCAGTTGGAGGCCACGGAAGGAGTGCTGTATGGCATTGAAGCTCGTTTGAAGGTTAGATAGCACAGTGTCCAAGGACGGGCCGGAAGTATATAGAATGGTGTCGTCTGCGTAGAGGTGGATCAGGGAATCGCCCGCAGCATGAGAAACATCATTGATATATACAGAGAAAAGAGTCGGCCCGAGAATTGAACCCTGTGGCACCCCCATAGAGACTGCCAGAGGACCGGACAGCATGCCCTCCGATTTGACACACTGAACTCTGTCTGCAAAGTAATTGGTAAACCAGGCAAGGCAGTCATCCGAAAAACCGAGGCTACTGAGTCTGCCGATAAGAATACGGTGATTGACAGAGTCGAAAGCCTTGGCAAGGTCTATGAAGACGGCTGCACAGTACTGTCTTTTATCGATGGCGGTTATGATATCGTTTAGTACCTTGAGCGTGGCTGAGGTACACCCGTGACCGGCTCGGAAACCAGATTGCACAGCGGAGAAGGTACGGTGGGATTCAAGATGGTCAGTGACCTGTTTGTTGACTTGGCTTTCGAAGACCTTAGATAGGCAGGGCAGGATGGATATAGGTCTGTAACAGTTTGGGTCCAGGGTGTCGCCCCCTTTGAAGAGGGGGATGACTGCGGCAGCTTTCCAATCCTTGGGGATCTCAGACGATATGAAAGAGAGGTTGAACAGGCTGGTAATAGGGGTTGCGACAATGGCGGCGGATAGTTTCAGGAATAGAGGGTCCAGATTGTCCAGCCCAGCTGATTTGTACGGGTCCAGGTTTTGCAGCTCTTTCAGGACATCTGCTATCTGGATTTGGGTAAAGGAGAACCTGGAGAGGCTTGGGCGAGTAGCTGCGGGGGGGGGGGAGCTGTTGTCCGAGGTTGGAGTAGCCAGGCGGAAGGCATGGCCAGCCGTTGAGAAATGCTTGTTGAAGTTTTCGATAATCATGGATTTATCGGTGGTGACCATGTTACCTAGTCTCAGTGCAGTGGGCAGCTGGGAGGAGGTGCTCTTGTTCTCCATGGACTTCACAGTGTCCCAGAACTTTTTGGAGTTGGAGCTACAGGATGCAAACTTCTGCCTGAAGAAGTTGGCTTTAGCTTTCCTGACTGACTGTGTGTATTGGTTCCTGACTTCCCTGAACAGTTGCATATCGCGGGGACTATTCGATGTTAGCGCAGTCCGCCACAGGATGTTTTTGTGCTGGTCGAGGGCAGTCAGGTCTGGAGTGAACCAGGGGCTATATCTGTTCTTAGTTCTGCATTTTTTGAACGGAGCATGCTTATCTAAAATGGTGAGGAAGTTACTTTTAAAGAAAGACCAGGCATCCTCAACTGACGGGATGAGGTCAATGTCCTTCCAGGATACCCGGGCCAGGTCGATTAGAAAGGCCTGCTCACAGAAGTGTTTTAGGGAGCGTTTGACAGTGATGAGGGGTGGTCGTTTGACTGCGGCTCCGTAGCGGATACAGGCAATGAGGCAGTGATCGCTGAGATCCTGGTTGTAGACAGCGGAGGTGTATTTGGAGGGCCAGTTGGTCAGGATGACGTCAATGAGGGTGCCCTTGTTTACAGAGTTAGGGTTGTACCTGGTGGGTTCCTTGATGATTTGAGTGAGATTGAGGGCATCTAGCTTAGATTGTAGGACTGCCGGGGTGTTAAGCATATCCCAGTTTAGGTCACCTAACAGAACAAACTCTGAAGCTAGATGGGGGGCGATCAATTCACAAATGGTGTCCAGGGCACAGCTGGGAGCTGAGGGGGGTCGGTAGCAGGCGGCAACAGTGAGAGACTTATTTCTGGAGAGAGTAATTTTCAAAATTAGTAGTTCGAACTGTTTGGGTATGGACCTGGAGAGTATGACATTACTTTGCAGGCTATCTCTGCAGTAGACTGCAACTCCTCCCCCTTTGGCAGTTCTATCTTGACGGAAGATGTTATAGTTGGGTATGGAAATCTCAGAATTTTTGGTGGCCTTCCTGAGCCAGGATTCAGACACGGCAAGGACATCAGGGTTAGCAGAGTGTGCTAGAGCAGTGAGTAAGACACACTTAGGGAGGAGGCTTCTGATGTTGACATGCATGAAACCAAGGCTTTTTCGATCACAGAAGTCAACAAATGAGGGTGCCTGGGGACATGTACACAACTGGAGCATGCTGTGCTTTCAAAAATTCAGAGATTGACTGAGAAACGTTGGTCGATAGACATTGTTCCAATGCGCCCTAGGTTGTAAGCACGTGAAGGGAATCCTTCTCTTCGGGCCTCCTGGTTGTGGTAAGACTCTGATGGCCAGGCAGATTGGCAAGATGCTCAACTCCCGCGAACCCAAGATCGTCAACGGCCCTGAGATCCTCAACAAGTTTGTGGGAGAGTCTGAGGCCAACATCCGCAAGCTCTTCGCAGATGCAGAAGAGGAGCAGAAGAGGGTGAGTGGCCAGCCGCCATCTTTTTTTTGATGACCACAAGTTATTAATCAAACTAAAATATCTATCCACGGCCTCCTGAGTGGTGCAGCGTTCTAAGGCACTGCATTGCAGTGTTTGAGGCGTCACTACAGCCCGGGGTTCGATAGCCGGCTATGGCCCGGGAGACCCATGAGGGCGACACACAATTGACCCAGTGTCGTCCGGGTTAGGGGAGGGTTTGGCCGGCCAGGATGTCCTTGTCCCATCGCGCTCTAGCGAATCCTTGTCCATCCACAATGAGAAAATCACAAACAAATGTTATACGTCCATGCATGACTGACTGTCTCTCTCTCTTTCTCGTCATCCACTCTGCCTACTCTCCCCTCTCTTCTGTCATCCTAGCTGGGTGCTAACAGTGGTCTGCACATAATCATCTTTGATGAGCTGGATGCCATCTGTAAGCAGAGAGGTACTGGGCAGGGCAGTACAGGAGTCCACGACACGGTGGTCAACCAGCTGCTGTCCAAGATAGACGGAGTAGAGCAGCTCAACAACATCCTGGTCATAGGTAGGTGTCACGTTCACTGTCTTCAAACTCCCTGTCATAGATGAGCCAAGGCGCAGCGTGCATGTAATTCCACATCTTTTAATAAAGTGAAACTTTCACAAAAAAAACAGGTAAACAGAAACCGACTGTGACGCAACCGTGGAGCACAGAAAAAATAAATAATTACCAACAATATTAGGTGGGGAAAAAGGCTGCCTAAGTATGATTCCCAATCAGAGACAACGATAGACAGCTGCCTCTGATTGGGAACCACACTCGCCCAAAAACAAAGAAATAGAAAACATAGAATGCCCACCCAAATCACACCGGGCGTAACAGTAGGTAGTAGTACACTCTTCTGTAACATACTGGTCATAAATAGTTAGTGGTACACTGTCCTATAAATCAAATTGTATTAGTCACATGCGCCAAATAAAACAGATGTCGACCTAACAATAGCAATGCAAATAGTCTGGGTGGCCTTTTGATTAGATGTCCAGGAGTCTTATGGCATGGGGATAGAAGCTGTTAAGAAGCCTCTTGGATTTAGACTTGGTGCTTCGGTACCACTTGCCATGTGGTATCAGAGAGAACAGTCTTTGACTAGGGTGGCTGGAGTCTTTGAGAATTGTTAGGGCCTTCCTCTGACACCGCCTGGTATAGAGGTTCTGGATGGCAGAAAGCTTGGCCCCAGTGATGTACTGGGCCGTACGCACTACCCTCTGTAGTGCCTTGTGGTCGCAGGCCGAGCAGTTGCCATACCAGATAGTGATGCAACTAGTCAGCATGCTCTCGATGGTTCAGCTGTAGAACCTATTGAGGATCTGAGGACCCATGCCAAATCTTTTCAGTCTCCTGAGGGGGAATATATTTTGTCGTGCCCTCTTCACAACTGTCTTGGTGTGCTTGGTGATGTGGACACCAAGGAACATGAAGTTCTCAACCTGCTCCATTACAGCCCTGTCGATGAGAATGGGGGCGTGCTCTGTCCTCTTTTTCCTGTAGTCCTCAATCATCTCCTTAGTCTTGATCACGTTGAGGGAGAGGTTGTTGTCCTGGCACCCCATGGCCAGGTCTCTGACCTCCTCCATATAGGCTGTCTTGTCGGTGATGAGGCCTACCACTGATGTGTGATCAGCAAACTTAATGATGGTGTTGGAGTCGTGCCTGGACGTGCAGTCATGAGTGAACAGGGAGTACAGGAGGGGACTGAGCACGCACCCCCGAGGGGCCCCTGTGTTGAGGATCAGTGTGGGGCAGATGTGTTGTTACCTACACTTACCACCTGGGGGCTGCCCGCCAGGAAGTCCAGGATCCAGTTGCAGAGGGAGGAGTTTTTTCCCAGGGTCCTTAGCTTATCGATGAGCTTTGAGGGCACTATGGTGTATAACATACTGGTCATAGGTACTGTAGGTAGTGGTACGCTGTCCTATAATAGAATACCTGTTATAGTTGTTGAACTTTGCTGAACAGGTGTCAGTTTTTATAGATGTAATTTGAGGTATAGATACCAATCTTACATTAAGCCTCACATAGCACCAGAGATGAATACATGACTCTGGTTTAACTAGTAACTCCATCTTTATATTTATATCCACCTTACACCATTTATTTTTCCCACAGGGATGACCAACAGGCCTGACCTGATAGATGATGCTTTGATGAGGCCTGGCAGGTTTGAGGTCAAGATGGAGATCGGTAATTATTTTTAATTGAACCTTTATTCAACTAGGCAAGTCAGTTAAGAACAGATTCTTATTTACAATGATGGCCTACCCTGGCCAAACCCAGACGACGCTGGGCCAATTGTGCGCCATCCTATGGGACTCCCAATCACAGCTGGATGTGATGCAGCCAGGAATCAAACCAGGTACTGCAGTGATGCCTCTTGCACTGAGATGCAGTGTCTTAGACCACTGCGCCACTCGGGAGCATATCTCTGTGCCTTCTCCTTTATTTCCTGGGTTGTTCCTTTTCGTATGTTCCACCACCCTTTTTTGTATTATTGTAGTGACCTCTCTACCTCCCTGAATGCATCTTTACCACTTTCATTCTTCCTTCCCTCCCTCCCTCTCAGGTCTTCCGGATGAGAAGGGGCGTGTTCAGATTCTCAACATTCACACTAATAAGATGCGTGACTTCGGCCTGCTGGCTCCTGATGTGGACGTGAAGGAGCTGGCTGCCGGGACCAAGAACTACAGTGGTGCTGAACTGGAGGGACTGGTCAGAGCTGCCCAATCAACAGCCATGAACCGCCACATTAAGGTTAGAGTCCAACCAATCAACAAACATGAACATCCATGACACGCTTAGACCAGTGGTTCCCAAACTTTTTATAGTCCCGTACCCCTTCAAACATTCAACCTCCAGCTGTGTACCCCCTCTAGCACCAGGGTCAGCGCACTATCAAATGTTGTTTTTTTGCCCTCATTCTAAGCCTGCTACACACATACTACACATTTATTAAACATAAGAATGAGTTTTTGTCACAACCCGGCTCGTGGGATGTGACAAAGAGCTCTTATAGGGCCAGGGCACAATTAATAATAATCAATAATTTTTCTCTTTTATTTAACCATCTTAAATCTTATTTGTTCATCGAAAATTGGGAATAACCACAGGTTAATGAGAAGGGTGTGCTTGAAAGGATGCACATAACTGATTAAATTCAATTTTCACAAAACCGCTTGTTGCAATTTCGATGAGGCTCTCTTGTTCAGATATCGGTTAGTGGACTGGAGGCAGGGCATGAAAGGGATAGTGAATTCAGTTGTTTGTGCCAACCGTTTCGGGAAAGTACCTGCGTAATTGCATACCCAACTCACTCAGGTGCTTCGCTATATATCATTTGACATTGTCCATAAGCTTGAGTTGATTTGCACACAAAAAATCATACAATGATGGAAAGACCTGTGTGTTGTCGTTGTTAATGCAGACAGAGAAGAGCTCCAACGTATTAATCACAGCCTCAATTTTGTCCAAACACATTGAATATAGTTGCAGAAAGTCCCTGTAATCCTAGATTCAGATCATTCAGGAGATAGGCCAGTCGTGTGAGAATCTTGTCATCATGCAAGCGGTCAGAAAAGTGAAAATTATGGTCAGCAAAGAAAACTTTAAGCTTGTCTCTCAATGAAAAATACACAAGAGTTCAGGGGCCTTGCTTTAATAAAGTTAACCATTTTCACTGTAGTGTCCAAAACGTTTTTCAAGCTATCAGGCATTCTCTTGGCAGCAAGAGCCTCTCGGTGTATGCTGCAGTGTACCCAATTGGCATCGGAAGCAACTGCTTGCACACTCGTTACCACTCCACTATGTCTCCCATATACCAGGAGCTGTGCCAGGCGCGCCAAGTCTGTTGACTCATCCAGCTGTAACGCATAGAATTCACTGGCTTGTATGCGAAGCAGTAATTGTTTCAAAACATCTCCTGCCATGTCACTGATGCGTTGTGAAACAGTGTTGTTTGATGAAGGCATTGTCTGTATAGCTTTTTGGACTTTTTCCTCCAGCAATATCCCAGTCATATCCGCAGCAGCAGGAAGAATGAAGTCCTCCACAATAGCATGTGTTTTGCCTGTCCTAGCCACTAGGTAGCTCACTATATAAGACGCTTCTTGCCCCTTCTTATTAATGGTATCTGTTGCTATTATACATGTCTTACTACTAGAAAGTCATCTTAATTCTCGCTCAAGAACCTCCTGTGGCTTATTATTCAAAATGGCATGTTTTGTTTCTAAATGTCTGCGCAAGAGTGAAGGTTTCATCGAGTTGTGAGATAGTACTTTTGCACATATAACACACTGTGGGTGAGGAAAGGCACTACTCCCAATATAAGTGAACCCCAAATCAATGTAGTTCATATTTGCACCTCTTCGATGGTCCAACGTCCCTGTCTGTTGTTCGGTGCTTTCCCGGGTAAGGGGGCAGTAACTCTTTGGCTGTATCAGATTCACAACTGTCAGTTTCCATGCTAGCTGGGCTAACAACAAATGTAGAATTTCTGATGCCGCTATTGTATGTGCTCGTGGAAGCAGAACAACTTGTGTTGTCGACAGGTGCAGGTATAGTACTGCTGGTAGTAGCAGTAATACCAGTAGCGCTGGTATGTGTCTCTATGGACCCGGACCTTACATTTTTTTTTAACCATTTATCAATTTTGGAACAAACGGAATGAACAGCAGTTGCGTTTGGATACATACGGACCGTTAGTGGAATTCCCGCGAGAGAGTAATGGTTAAAGTGATTGGATGTTAATTATTTGATTAGGCTACCTGTATTTGATATTGTGTTGTTATTTCGCCGGACACTAGATGGTTTAATTTTATTTTTGGCAGTGAAACGAGGCTACTCAGGCGAGGAAAAAACAAATGTATAGCCCTGTTGGAAAATATAAATTGACTGTTTAAAAATGTGTGTGTGTATATATATATTTAATTATTTTAATTATATATTTTTTTATTAAAAAAAAAAAGTGAATTACATTTTTATTTGGTGAACCCCGATGGCATTGCGCGTACCCCAGTCTGGGAATACCTGGCTTAGACTATCCAATTGACATCTTTGAACACACATGGCATGGTTAGACTCCACCCCTTAGCAATGTGCTTTTAGGGGCTTTTATTAATCTCTGCCATAACTCTGTCCTTTGTTAAGTCTACTGTATATCACAGTCAGATCAGACTGATATTTATTTCTGTGGTTCCAGGCCACAGCCACAGTGGAGGTGGACACAGAGAGAGCCGAGAAGCTGCAGGTCACCAGAAGCGACTTCATGGGCTCCCTGAACAATGACATTAAACCAGTAAGTATCTCTCTACTATATGTGTATTCACGTAGGACAGTAGACAAAGTGAATAGGGTGTCATTTGAGATTGACTATCATTCCAATCCTAAAAAGTTCTGCCCACTCCCCCTCCTCTTTATCCTCATCCTCCCCCTCTTCCTCCCCCAGGCATTTGGTTCCAACCAGGAGGATTACGCCAGCTACATCATGAACGGCATCATCAAGTGGGGCGACCCTGTGACCCGTGTGCTGGATGACGGGGAGCTGCTCGTGCAGCAGACCAAGAACAGCGACCGCACACCACTGGTGGCCGTGCTACTGGAGGGTAGGCCTGACCACACACACATACACACAAACACGTGTGAGCGAACACACATATACACATGCAAGAGAGCGTAGGCACATGCAGGTGGAGCTCACACACTTAAGCACACACACAGTTGAAAAACAGCCCCCCCCTTCTCTCTCTAACAGTCTTTATTTGTCCATCTGTCCTCTTAGGATCCCCTCACAGTGGAAAGACGGCCCTGGCTGCCCAAATCTCGGAGAGCTCAGAGTTCCCCTTCATCAAGATCTGTTCCCCAGACAAGATGATCGGTTTCTCCGAAAACTCCAAGTGCCTGGCTATCAAGAAGGTGGATGTGCACCATGAAAGAAAGATTGATACCTGCATACTGTTGAATGCTCCTGCAGTTTTATTAAGTGTTTTGACTCTAATGTCTTTGTAAGGCTGGCACCATGCTTATAGAAAGAGATGGCCACTGTGCCAGAATCTGGTTGAATGGTAGACTAGTTGTGGCACTGCTGACTTTGGACCACGCATTGCCCCATAGAGTTGGTGGTTCGATCCCTGGGTCCCCCTCTCTCTTTACTAGCTACTTCTCTCCAGTTTATCAGTCTCCCTCTTTTCCTATCTGATGTATCGATAACAACTAAGAGCAGAAGAAAGAGATTATTGCCAATACCTACTGTATTTTATTATTATACTGTCTTTTTGTGTTATTTAACTCTGTATCCCCTGCCTTCCTTCCCTCAGATCTTCGAGGATGCCTACAAGTCTCAGCTGAGCTGTGTGGTGGTGGATGACATTGAGCGTCTCCTAGGTGATTCTCTACCTCCTCATTCCTCTGAAACCTCATTCTCCTTTTAGTCTAGTGGACCTCATAATTCCATCTCTAGTGGAGCAACAAACTCGTATCTCTTCTAAACTTTCTAATGATGCTGCAGATAAACAAAACACTGCATCTAGAGCCAAGACCCAGTCTTCAATCCTGAAGGAATCAGCAGCAACACTAGTGGGTCCTGTCTGAAGTACTGTTCTGATTTCTTTGTGCTCCACTCCTTTAGACTACGTTCCCATTGGACCTCGCTTCTCCAACATGGTTCTCCAGGCCCTGCTGGTGCTGCTGAAGAAGACTCCTCCTAAAGTGAGTGTTCACTGTTCAGTTCAACACTGGTATGGTTGCATTACTTAATGCAGGTGTTGAGTTATATTAATGTGTTTATTTACATCTGTCTGTGTGTCTATGCGTATAAGTATGTGCATGTGCATGTACGTGTGTGTAACTCTGTCTGTGCTTTACTCTGCCTACAAGGGCCGTAAGTTGTTGATCATTGGAACCACCAGCCGTAAGGAGGTGCTGCAGGAGATGGAGATGCTGGACGCCTTCAGTACCACCATCCACGTCCCCAACATCTCTACTGGAGAACACCTGGTGGAAGCCCTAGAGGTACGCACACACACTCACACACAAAAACAAACAAGTGAACACACACACACAGACACACACACACAATGTAAATATTGATTAAGTATTTTAGTAGCTAATGCTACTGTCTTGCTTGTGTGCCATTTGTTTACTCATTGTCATTGTATCCTTTGTAGCTACTGGGAAGCTTCACGGATGCAGAGCGGGTCACCATCGGCCAGCACGTCAAGGGAAAGAGGGTCTGGATTGGCATCAAGAAGCTCCTGATGCTAATCGAAATGTCTCTGCAGGTCAGTGGCAATCAGCACTCCTCCTCCTCATCATCGTTCAGCTGCAGAACAGTCGACCACAAGCGTCATCCAGTAGCTATGGTCGCTAGAAAGGTCTCATGCCTCAAGAAGTGGTGCAAACGGTTTTATACGGTAGAGCCTGCATAATGCCACATATTTGCACTATCAAGGTGTGTCTTCTTCTTCTTCTTCTTCTGTAAACCACTGGTGTTAATCTTTGGTTTCCTGCTTCCTTCCTCCAGATGGATGTGGAGTACAGAGTCACTAAGTTCCTGCAGCTTCTTAGAGACGAGGGGGCGTAAGTACTCCCCAACCCCTCCCCCTTACCCACCCACGCAATCATGCTTCACCCTGCCTGCATGCGACTCAATCACAGCCACCCAATCACTTCCTTGCTTTGACTTTATAACCCTGCCTTCCTCTTCTGCATATCCATTACTCCATTTCTATCTCTGTGAATTTTACAACAAGGATACACAATAACAGGCACATATCTAAGGCTAAAGTAAAAAAAACACAATTTACTATATTACTAGTAGTATAATTAGTACAGTAGTAGTACTAGGACATCAGTATTACTTATTTGACTGACACAAATGGGATCCTATGAACATGAAAGACTGTATCATGCTTATTCATGTTCTTGAAGAGGGCTATGAATAAAGTTGTCATACTATCACTTTACTTGCCCACTGGCTGCCAATGCAAGGTATCAGTCGTTGACCGGTGTGATCTCATTTTGTCATCACCAGGTTGGATGACGCCAAGCACATCCGAATTTAAGCTGTCGCTGAGGGTAAGGCCATCAGTAGAAGCTACGAGGCTAGCTATGAGGCTAGCTACCCAGACATTTAACTAGCTTCCCTAGCTACCTCCTCTAGCTTTAGGGAATAGCTTCCCTCATTCAGCTTTATTACAAGGATACCAATGTTTTAGAACTCTAGAAGGCCCTGCTGGCACTTCTGAGATCGTTCCTGTATCTATTTACATACCCATTTACGAGGAATACCCTCGGACAAACTTGTGCTATGAGCAACCAAATTCTACATTTCAATGATCACATTATCAAACAAATGACATATCAAGCATATACAGTTGCGGTCAAATATATCAGCTTATGGAAACTGATTTAAAACTTGTCATTAAAGAAGCTATTGTTTAGGTAAACTGACATCAGCTGTGAAGACATTTTATAACATGTTTTATGTCATTATAATGAATGCATTAGGAGGTTGTTACTGAAGATTTATATGCATGACGTACCTGCCACTCCTGTGCCTCAATCATGTCGATGTAATAAAAACATTACATAAGACAACCTTATGATCATTCTCTCCCTATGTTATGACCTGCCATGACATATTGTCCAGATTTAGTGGCTGATATGACCCTGCTGTGATAGTCTCTGACAATGGACACCACTTATTCCATATCAGGGGTGCATAGCCTCAGTCCTCAAGCCCTTTGAACTACAGACCGACTTCTACCTGGGAATCTGTGACATCAAGTACCAGGGAAAAACAAAAGCAGCAAGACTGCAGAACCCTAGGGCCTGAGTTGTGCTCCCCTGTCCTAGATTGCTGTTGTTGTTTTTTTACAAATTGTTTACAAGAAGTCTTTGCTTTCCTTTTGAATAGACATTCTACACAATTACCGTATATTAGAAAGGTAATTAAAGTGCTAAAATTACTGTTAAAAGATATAGTTCACCATTATGGTTCTCTTCTTGTTTTATAGCATATCCTGTTCAACATTACTTTGTCTTTTTTGTTGTTGTGTGAGTACATGCTGTAGTACAGAAGGATGTGGTTTATGATACGTCAGGTGTTTAAGGTTGGGGACACTGATAAATCATTGTCACCTAAAGGAGTCTGAATCAGTCTTATTCTCATCTCTCCACACGACTGTCTCTCCAGAGAACACACCGACCGCAATGACCGCAGCTACACGTTCGACTAGAGCTGGAGGAGCGTCTGACCAAGAGGCAAAAGGAGGAGAGAAGGACGTCCTCTGTTCGTCATCCATTCTCATCCAACCAATCCGAGAGGGAGAAGAAGTCGTCCCCTCTCACCCATGCATGTTTCAGTGGCAACTGTCGTCATCATCCATCCACCTGACACTATCGACATATCACATTACAGAAACCTATTGAAAATAGCACTGTTCCAATATGTTATCTGTATGAAACGCAATATGGATTGCAAAGTGCTGTCTTGTGTATTGTGCGTATATTTAGCCATGTATGTTTTAGCATTCTGTATTTACAGTACTGTGTATCTGTCTTGCTATCTATATTTATTCAGACCAGTAGATATATCAGTCTTGAAAACATGATATATGTATTATATATACACATAGATTCATATGAAGCGCAAGTCATCAAAATATTTTGAATATTCAGATGATAACATACAGTATACAGTGTAGTGGAAGTGAGAAGTGTCGTTTCGGGTGTAACTGTATTTCCCTCCACCCTTATATTATTTATTTTCTGTACATAGTATATATTAAATACAGTATATCATTAATTATTTCAAATCATTCTATTGACTTTAATTGAGTAATATATATCAGTATTGTTGTTCATCTCAAAACAAACTTGAAGATTGTGGATGAATAAGATGAATAAGCATTGCTTCTGTGTGTGCCTGTAAGAGTGAGTGTGTTTGTGTCTGTGCGTAAGTACAGTATGTGTGTGTAATTTAATCCAAATTTGACCAGTCTTTTGTTGTGATGCATTTGTTAATTTATTACTTTATTTATTACATGTGAACAGTACTTGTTGTCAAAGGCTCTTTTTATGTTCTGTCAATTGACCATGTGTGTCAACATACAGATGTATTATTGCAATAAATTATGTTTTTGGAAATGATTACGAATTAATAAAAAATTTAAGCTTGAGTCAATAAGTATTCAACACTTTTATTATGGCAAACCTAAATAAGTTCAGTAGTATTTTTTTCTTCTTACCAAGTCACATAATAAGTTGGATAGAATCATCAGCGTTTGTGGGTTTGAATACAGGCTCAAAATGGCCAGAAACAAAGTACTTTCTTCTGAAACTCGTCAGTCTATTCTTGTTCTGAGAAATGAAGGCTATACCATATGAGAAATTGCCAAGAAACTGAAGATCTGGTACAACGCTGTGTACAACTCCCTTCATAGAACAGCGAAAATTGTCTCTAACCAGAATAGAAAGAGGAGTGGGAGGCCCCGTTGCACAAATGAGCAAGAGGACAAGTACATTAGAGTGTCTAGTTTCAGAAACAGACGCCTCACAAGTCCTCAACTGGCAGCTTCATTGAATAGTACCCGCAAAACACCAGTCTCAACGTTAACAGTGAAGAGTTGACTACGGGATCCGTAACTGAGATTAAACAAACATTTGGATATTGTCATATTTAAACAAACTACTGAAACAAATAAACAAACAGTGGGCCACACCACAAATGTTCACAGCACAGTTTAGCCTACACATGACCTTTAGGGACAAAGCACTCATCTGGACAGGTGTACACTGTAAGGGCATGATTTTATACCATTTTAAATATTCCCCACTAATAAAGGTCCCTTTGGAAACACTGACCAACTTTTTGTTTCCTACCCTGTCATACTATTGTTTATTTAAAGGCAATGGAAAAACTTGATTTCCTGTGTTTTATATATATTTCCACAATTGTGAAAATTAAGATAATACCCTTTTAGTGTAAGAGCTGTTTGAAAAGACCACCTGAAATTGCAGCCTGTTTTGGTGGGATGGCATTTTGGCACACCCTGGTGATATCGCCAGGCAATTAATTAGTTAATACCCAAATAAGAAAGAGAGATCCAAATTTCTCAGCCAATAACAGCTAACTTTCAGTTTTCTCCTCCCCACTCCCAAGACAGTCCTAGCAAAAGTCTTGCTTGAAAAATTGCTCTCTGCTAAGAAGTTATTTTTATTTCTTGTTGACCAGTTTAACATATATATATATTTTACAGTAATGTACTTAATTGTTACCGAGAAATGATTTGATATTGAGATAAAAACAGCTGCATTGGACCTTTAAAAATAGAACATTTAGTGTCACTGTACATATTTCAACAAGCATTTGTGCTCTATAGCAGGGTTTCACAAACTCCGTCCTGGGCTCCCCCTGGGTGCACATTTCGTTTTTTCCCCAAGCGCTACACAGCTAATTAAAATAACCAACTCATCACCAAACTTTGATTATTTTAATCAGCTGTGTAGTGCTAGGGCAAAAAACAAAACCTAGTTTGGGAAACGCTGATCTATAGGATTGTGCTAGAGCTATAGTGTTGAACTGCAGCTTTGACATTGCCCTGTAGAGAGCAGTAGACATTTTGATAAAAACTCTCTTGGCTGCATACTGCACGCACCCATACTGTAAAGGAGAGGGGCCTATGTAGTATTGCTGTCTGTTACGTTTCCCGGTCGTAGCAGCGGAACGAGAACGGTGCTAAAATGTCCATAGTGGAAAACCAGAGTATTAAGAGCTCATTTACTCCGTTTCTGAAATAGTCTGCTCAACGCAGCGTGCTTACGGATGGTTGGTTAACGTTTCCCGTCTGATAAATTCTAAACTGCGTTGTTCGTTAAATTCCTAACCAGGAGATACGTACGACTACCACCGGTAGCCAGGTAAACTGGTTGGATTTGACACTTGTATCGGCCCGGGACTGCCATGGAAAAGACACCTACTTTATTCGTCTGCGGCAAGGTGAGTTCTGCTGTCCTCTTGTCAACTCGAGCAGTAAAGCCTATACGAATGGTGTCCATTCATTACTATTTTCCCATTCAGCAGCAAGGTCAGTCTGTGCAGTCAGACATAATCTGGAATGCGAGGCAACACTTTGCTACCACAGTTTAGCCTCGTTTTGTAGCCATGTGAAAAGAGGGTTAATCACTTGGCAAGGCAATTTGCGTGGCTACTGTAACACTGTGAAACTGTTTTGTCAGAGGGGGCGTGTGATCTTTCCGTAACGAGAACATTAGTAGCCTACTTATTTTTTATCCAGTTATTTTCAAATGAATGTGTTCCCAGTGAAATGTGTTTCTGCTTTGCGCGGTCAAAGTAAATTGCTTTGGAATGACATCCATAGCTTTGGTATTGGTAATTTGGTGTTTTATTAGGATTCCCAGTAGCTGGCACAAAAGCAGCAGCTACTCTTCCTGTGGTCCATACGAAACATGACATAATACAGAACATTAATAGACAAGAACAGCTCAAGGACAGAACTACATAAAAAAAAATTGCACGTTCACAACAGCCATTTATTGGGGTTGTTGTGAAAGTGAAAAGCCCTAGGTACTTATAGAAGGACATGTTTGCCTACATGAACTGGCGTGCGTCCATCCCCCCCAAAATTCAACATAGTCAATGTTAGTGTAGCAAAATGGAACACTCAAAGTGTGGATTTGATCAAGTTAATCTGTCACTATTTAGCTGCATCCTCCCACGTGTCATGAAGGCGAATATGGCTGCTGTAAAACATTTCAGTTATTAATTTGTGTCCATTATTAGCCCAACTAGAAGCCTACAATAGCCTACAAATAGGGCAAAGTGGACTTCCCCTAATTGTCTATGTGGTTAAAATGTGTGTCAAAATGGAAATAAAAGTATTATCAGAGTTTTTCGGGGAGGAGGACACGGTCCTAGATAGCTACCTATCTCGCCTGCTGTGTAACGGAGTTCTAGATAGCTAGCTAACATAGTGTCTTTTGCTCCAGCCTGCAGAACACCTGTTCTCGCCGTCTTTAATATAATTATGGGGGAAAGCAGTGCCCAACAGGTGGAAAGACACTGTCTTCCGGTATCCTAGCCAGCTAGCTACCGTTGTCACCCCTGCCTCTTCATCTTCTTCTGCGGGGTTTATCGGCAGTTGGCATCCAACGTTATGGTGCATTTCCACCACCTATTGTACTGGAGTGCCCCCGTCTCCCATCTGTGTACCTGGGGCCCGAGCTTAAAAATTGACCAATATAAGTATAAATTGCCCACATGCAGGAATGCAGGCTGCAATTACACCCTTCTCAGTTTATA
This sequence comes from Oncorhynchus mykiss, assembly GCF_057628025.1. Lineage (NCBI taxonomy): Eukaryota > Metazoa > Chordata > Actinopteri > Salmoniformes > Salmonidae > Oncorhynchus > Oncorhynchus mykiss. Next base: position 47,888,757 of record NC_143025.1, read on the forward strand.
TGCATGGTATAGCCGCCGTAGACGGGGAACAAGGTATAATGAACGGTAATGGCTTCATGTATAGTGTTTAGCCTATGTTATAAATAGTATTGGTTTCAAATCTGTTTTTAAATTACAATTATTTTTGTTTCTCATAGTCATCCATTTGGCAGAGATTGACAGTTAAATCATCATATACAGTCGTGGCCAAAAGTTTTGAGAATGACACAAGTATACAATTTCAAAGTCTGCTGCCTCAGTTTGTATGATGGCAATTTGCTTATACTCCAGAATGTTATGAAGAGTGATCAGATGAATTGCAAATAATTGCAAAGTCCCTCTTTGCAATGCAAATGAACTGACTCCCCAAAAAACATTTCCACTGCATTTCAGCCCCGCCACAAAAGGACCAGCTGACATCATGTCTGTGATTCTCTCGTTAACACAGGTGTGAGTGTTGACGAGGACAAGGCTGGAGATCACTCTGTCATGCTGATTGAGTTTGAATAACAGACTGAAAGCTTCAAAAGGAGGGTGGTGCTTGAAACCTTTGTTCTTCCTCTGTCAACTATGGTTACCTGCAAGGAAACACATGTCATTGCTTTGCACAAAAAGGGCTTCACAGGCAAGGATAAGATTGCACCTAAATCAACCATTTATCGGTTCATCAAGTACTTCAAGGGGAGAGCTGTTCAATTGTTGTGAAGAAGAAGCCCAAGAAAGTCCAGCAAGCGCCAGGACCGTCTCCTAAAGTTGATTCAGCTGCGGGATCGGGGCACCAGCAGTACAGAGCTTGCTCAGGAATGGCAGCAGGCAGGGGTGAGTGCATCTGCACACACAGTGAGGCAAATACTTTTGGAGGATGGCCTGGTGTCAAGAAGGGCAGCAAAGAAGCCACTTCTCTCCAGGAAAAACATCAGGGACAGACTGATATTCTGCAAAAGGTACAGGGATTGGACTGCTGAGGACTGGGGTAAAGTCATTTTCTCTGATGAATCCCCTTGGCTTCTCAGTCAAGGGAGTGGGCTCACGCACAATTTTGCCTAAGAACACAGCCATGAATAAAGAATGGTACCAACACATCCTCCGAGAGCAACTTCTCCCAACCATCCAGGAACAGTTTGGTGACGAACAATGCCTTTTCTTGCATGATGGAGCACCTTGCCATAAGACAAAACTAAGTGGCTAGAGGAAAAAAACAGATATTTTGGGTCCATGGCCAGGAAACTCCACAGACCTTAATCCCATTGAGAACTTGTGGTCAATCCTCAAGAGGCGGGTGGACAAACCTTGATTTCCAGCCATGATTGCAAACACAAGCCTCTGCCGAAGTGCTAGTATGCTAGCTGTTCCTATAAACTTCCAATAATTGCGTTAATGCTAATTAGCATTTCCTTGTGAAACTACCTCTTATCCACCAGTTTATCTGACTCTGGGGAAATATATACAAGGCTTCATTGCCAAAATCCAGAACTATCCCTTTAAGGCTGGATTAGTAATAACTCCCAGAGGACTGGCATTGTTTTGAGGGATAGCCAAGGCAGACAGGAAACCCCCACATCCATGTTGTGATGGTACGGAGGACTCCACTCTGCTGAGCCTGTCAGGGAGGGCCATCAGTCATATGAGAAGGTGGCCATGTGAGAAAGTGGCCTGTCTGCCCGGGGAAGACATTAAAAGACTTGTTCAGCCGCTCCACCGCTAGCAGCCCTATGGGAGCTGAGGGCCAATTCTCTACCTCTCTTTCTCCCCTGAAGGATACACTTGATCACTCTACTCCTTCATGGAGTTAAATTAGAAGGGCTGGTGAAAGAAGCATGGTGAAAATAAACTCCAATTATCTCATGCTTACACAGATCCAATGCTTTCCAGCTTCTCATGTACAGGGTGAAGACCGAGACAATTGATCCCAAATCGGTTTTGCATGGAGAGAAATTGGAGTGGAAGAAATCTCATGATCGGCTTGCCCTGCTTATATAGATTCAAGCCAGGTCATTAGAGTTAAAGGAGTAGTTCACTATTGATGGGTTTGGATTTCTGAACTTGAAATGTTATTAATCATTAGTTATAATAGAGACCTGATGGGTGCAATAGCCGAGGGGCCACACCAGAGCTTAATGGTTATCTGTAGGGGGAAGGTATATGGTGGGTGCAATTAAGCTTGAAATGTACTGAGTGTAGGGATAGCGATCACATGTGGCAGGCATTGATAAGGGGAGAGAGCCGTGGATTAGTGATGAAGGGGGTCAAGGTTAGGTCACGTTAAGGGAAAAAAAAAGTTTATTGCCCGTATCACTTAGTTTCCTGCCTAGCAATAAAGATACCATGTTTAGTGAGAAGGAGGAGACTCCACCCAAAGGGGGGTACAAATACCAGCTCTCTAGTAAACATGTTTATGTCTGTTCAGCTGTTTGATCTTTTGGGAAAAATAAACTTGGTTTAAGCTTTCATAGTGTCCGTCGAGTTCTTACTCTGATAATTAGAACCTAACATGCTGACTATACCGCTCGCGTCACGTGTGTGTGAGCGTTGCAAAATCACTTTAAAAATACACGTTAGTCAATTATTGCTCGCGCGCCAATGAGCGTCTGCATTGCGAAGCGCTAAAATAGAAGTCAGTTCTATTTGTGATGCTGAACGCGGTGCAAGTCCTGCCTCTCCTCATTGGTTTATAGAAGCATATACCTCATTGGTTATAGCCACGTGGGTGATTGAAAGATGAACTGAGTTTGGTCGGTCGTCATGGTAACTATGAAAGTTAGATGCCAATCGCTATATAAAGTCCAAAGAGGGAAAAAGCCTGGAAGGAGGAGACATGACTAGAAACAATTTGGTTTTATGTGTGGATTAATTGTCGGAGTAGAGGATCTTCAGGTATAATAACAACTCAATGTTTATATCCCAGGACAAATTAGCTAGCAACAGCAAGCTAGCTAAATGGGACAAATTAGCTAGCAACTGCAAGCTAGCTAGCTAAATTTCCATAAATGTTTAATGCTTTTCGGCCTTTTCAACCAAATTAATATAATTGGTTCAGAGTTTGTTTTGATATTTCAATCTGCATGTCGTGATGGCGTTTGGTGTGGGGGGGACAAAATCAATTTGTGCATGATGGTGCACGCGCGCGGCCGATTTGGATACGGTGTAACACTATTTTACGACTTGATGTTAGATGGTTCCTCACCCTGAAAGTAGTCTATGGGCCAGGGGAAATTGTAATCCATAGTTTGGTTATCTTTAAACAGCCATTACAAGCTTCAATAAAGTTTAGCCACCTCTAGCTAAAATCAATGGAAGTGATGGAGGCATGTCAAAATTACCTGAAATCAACTCTAAAGCTGCAATATGTAACTTTTTGGGCGACTCGACCAAATTCACATTGAAATGCGAGTTATAGATCTGTCATTCTTATTGAAAGCTAGTCCTAAGAAGCTGTTGATCTGTTCTGTGAGCACTATTTCTGTTTTTGTGTCTTTTACTTTTGGTTTTGTACAACAGCTTCACAGTATTTGTGGTTTTGAAAATACATTTCACATCTTAGATGGTACAATGATTATCTACACTATACATTGCTTGTTTTGTCACAAACTGAAATTTTGAAAACTATTCAAATTTTAGCAACCAGGAAATGTGATTACTCCATATTGCACCTTTAAAAGTGTCCATAAAAAACATGCTCATATGCCCCCATTACGTCCATAGATTTTTAGGTAGCATGGCTAAATATAAACTGAAGTTTGTAACTGCTGTTTAAAGAGTACTGAACCATGGATTACAGTTTCTCCTGGCCCATGGACTATGTTCATGGTGAGGAACCATCTAACAACAAGTTTGTAAAATGTTCATTTATTTTAAATAGTGTTCAATGTCTGTTCAATCACTTGATTTCCATTTAGTATTTTTTTTATGTGAACTCAATGCACCGTTTCTCTAGAGAGAAATGCTATTAAGCAGGAGAGACACAAATCAAGATCACAAATCAAGAACGAACTGTGGGATGCTGTAGGGAGTTGTAGTTTTCAATAGGCAAATAGTCAACCTAGTTCAGCGTAGACCATTTGGTAATTAACTACAATGACCAGAATCCTATGCTCCTATTCTTCCCGGCACTGCACACAGGCCGCATGAGAGAGGAATGTACACAACACAGCGATGAGAGGGATAGAGACAGTTTGGGAAGTTTAGCTCTAATACCCAATTGATAGTTGTAGCAGACTTGAAAGTATGCCTTAGAACTACTAAAATAGTGATTTCGGCAGACAGCTCTGCAGCATGGGCAGATGTGGCATCCTAGGGCTGGGCAGTATACTGTATTTTACGATATTGATTCACGGACCAGTTTGTGTTTTTAGTTTACCTTCGATAACGGTATTTGAAGGTTTGGTTTGTTAAATGTTATACGCTGTGTGTAACATCCATTTAGTTTACTTCGCTACTTGAGTCATCTCTCTCCGTGCTCTCTCTCTCCATGCCGCTTTTCACACAGACCTAAATCAAAGCGGAATACGAGAAGCAAGAATATGGTAGCTTCATGAAATAACATTCAATGTAGCCAAAGATTATAGGGTCCACTAGGAAACATTTGTCGTCAACACTTTCGTTCCTACCCTCTCACAGTAAGGGCTCCTGAGTGGCGCAGCGGTCTGGGGTGCAAAAGGAGTCACTACAGTCCCTGGTTCGAATCCAGGCTGTATCACATCCGGCTGTGATTGGGAGTCCCATAGGGTCACGCACAATTGGCCCAGCATTGTCCGGGTTTGGCCGGGGTAGCCCATCATTGTAAATAAGAATTTGTTCTTAACTGACTTGCCTAGTTAAATAAAGGTTAAATAAAAAATAATAATAACTCCTCCCTGGCATTTGTCATGTCAAACACTATTCAAAGTGCCCACTATTATATACTAAGTATGGAATTAGAATAATAGTTTTATTTCCATGATTCCAACAGTTCACCCAAGTGTTTTGCTCGAAATCAGAAGTCAAATCGTAATTGCAACATTTGGTAAAAAATAAGGCCTAGGTTGTTTGCCCAATTTGTGCAGCCCTACGTGGCAGTGTGGAAATGATCTCAAATGAGTGCAGGAAATGCAGAAATGGATGAAAATGCAAAAAACATTTTTTGTTGAATTGAACCGTATAAAACAATCGGAATGGAGAAAGACCCATTGAAATCACTTAGACTGTGTTTCCTCCCTAGGGTCACTCACTACTCATAGAGCAAATGTTATTTTAAACTTTTATTAAAAAACATAAATACTGTCATACCGTCCAATTGTTTTGAAATACCATTATGATATTTTGACCATATCGCACCCAGCCATATGGCAACTCACTCACTCCCATGTTATCTCCATAGGGCTAAGTCTGTGTACATATGCCGTAGCTTAATTTGACCCAGTTTTTCACTGCGGGAAAATACTCCTTCAGCAGGAGGACATTTTAATTATTTTGTGGATTATAATTCATGTACATTTTTTGTATTGGTTGTATGCGTCACAGTCTCACCATGTGATTTTTCTTATGTGCGTGATGTCAGAATTCGCTATAAATGTATTGTTACGCAACAGGGCAGTTAACCCGCGCTTCCCTCAATCCAAGACACACTGCCTGCTAATTATCTGCAGGTTATGTTTCAACTTGTCAATTCTATATGATTTTCGAACAAACCGTTTGAAATTAGGTGCATTCCACCTCAGTAATTCACATAGAAGCAGCACATTTCACTGTGGCAGACAATTTATGTTTGAGGCATGCTATGCTAATGTAACGTGAGGAATATCTAGATGAGCCGGACAAACTTTTCTCTTCGATGCGAACTCAAGCACTCCCCCAGTGTTTCCTCCAGTCAGAACAGAACCTGGCCAAACTTTTTCCCCCGGACGCATTTCCCTGTCTTTTAATTGTTTATATTTTTTTTATAATTTATTACAAACAACACAAGGAAGGGGTAACATTAAAGTATTAGAACATGAAGGACAAACAATACAGCATCAAGACACTATCAAACATGTATCAGTTTTTCCGCAACAGAGCCATCTTTATGTGTGAGGGTGCGTGTGCATGATAGTGATATAAAATATGTCATAGTTTCCTTTTTCATGATCACAAACTTGTGAAACCCGAACCCTCCCACAGTTCCCCAATAGCTGTCCCTCAACCATTTGAGACCCTTCCCACAGTCGCCCCCGAAAAGATAAAATGAATTCCATTCCCCACCCCCCAACAAGAACCCCCCAATGCACCAACAACCAAGAGAAGGAACTAAAGAGAAAAAAGGAAAAGACAGAAGAAAATAGCAAACAACAATGCAAATAAATAAATTTAAAACAAAGGACATCAAGGACAACTGAAATCATAACAGCAATGCCTTCTTTATATGTTTGTGTGCATGTCTGGCACTATTACATGTATGTGTGTGTTCTTGTATGTGTTTATTTGAATGAGAGTGTCTGTATATGCATATATGCACCTGCACGGCATCAGCCTCAGGCAAACCGGCATTAGTTGTAAACACACTGCCATTTAGTGCAATTCAAATGTACTTTTCTTATGTTTTATTTATACTTTTTTCCCCCTTCATCTTTTGACCATCATTCTTTCTCTCACACATCAACTCCACTCCCACTTGTCTCCAATTCCACATACCAAGCCTCAGCTTCCCTCAGCCCATCCCATCTATCTCTGCTGGCCACCCACTTCGTGTTTCTGCGAAACACATATCTTTCAACTATGCTATGATGTGTTTAATGTACAATTTCAATCTATCTAATGGAATATAATCTACAGATTGCGTGTTGAAGATAAATACTTTTACTAAGAGTATTAGTATATTAGCAATTGATTGACCCGGTCTCTCCAGATCTCCTGACAGTACTATTTCTAGGGTCAATTTTAGATCATTTCTATGCATTTTCAGCCATTCCTGAACCTGAGACCAGAAACAGGCTACCTGAGGGCAATAACAAAATAAATGGTCTATTGATTCTGTATCCTCACAACAAAATCTGCAGAGCTTCAATGATTTTATGCCCCAAATATTCAACATTCTGTTGGTGGCAAGAATTCTATATAATAATTTTAGCTGAAAATAACGAAGTCTTGAATCTTGTGTTGTTTTATATATCAACTTATCAACTTACCCTGTACCATGGAATCGGTACATCAAAAATCTCTTCCTAACTATTTTGAAATCTGTATGGCACAGTTGTCAACATTCTGGTCCTCATTTTATTCCTCCACCAGTTTTGATCCTTTATATTGGTCAGTCAGACCAGTTCCCTACCAGTTCCCTACCTTCCCGTACAATTCTGATAACTCCATGAAGGGCATAACTCTACCATTACAATTTACAATATAATTTAATAACAAAATACTCTTTCAAACATCTTTCCCATAAATACAGGTATTTTATCAACCAGCACATTTGAGTTCAGCCATAATATTTGTTCTATCTTTTCAGGGGGATGAAATTGAAGTTGTAGCCAGTTCTGCAATGCTTGTTTGAAAAAGACAGATACTTTGAAAAAACTATCATTTTCAATTAATCGAAAATGAGACATCTGCACTAAGGAAAAACGGCAATTTTTAAACAATGGATGATCTATTCTTAGTAATCTACTTGAGAACCATTTAGGGTTCAAATAAAACTTTTGAATGAGTGAAGCTTTTTAGAGAGAAGTTTAGTGCTTTTATATTTAATAATCTCAACCCACCTAATTCATATTCATTATATAGATAGGCTCGTTTTATTTTGTCTGATTTAGCGTCCCAGAAAAGTGAAATATTTTTTGCACATATGATTTGAAAAACGAATCATCAGGAGTAGGCAACGCCATAAGTAAGTGAGTAAATTGAGATATGACTAAGGAGTTAATCAGTGCAATTTTTCCATAAATAGACAGGTATTTACCTCTCCATGGTTGCAGGATCTTGTCTATTTTTTCAAGTTTTCTATTGAAATTCATTGTGGAGAGCTTATTTATATCTTTTGTGATATGAATACCGAGCATGTCTACTTCACCATCAGCCCATTTTATAGGTAAGCTACAAGGTAAAGTATATATTTTTAAGGATACAATACGTAATATTGTACACTTATCATAATTAGGTTTTAGTCCAGAGAGTACAGAAAAGTTATCTTTAACTTCTTATGGCTGCAGGAGCAGAATTGAGTAGCTTGGATGAATAAGGTGCCCAGAGTCAACGGCCTGCTCCTCAGTCCCAGTTGCTAATATATGCATATTATTATTAGTATTGGATAGAAAACACTCTGAAGTTTCTAAAACGGATTGAATAATGTCTGTGAGTATAACAGAACTCATATGGCAGTCAGAAACCTGAGAAGAAATCCAAACAAAGTGGAAAATCTGAGGTTGCTCGATTTTCAACCCAGCCCCCATTGAATACACCGTGGGATATGGCTAGAATTGCACTTCCTAGGGCTTCCACTAGATGGCAACCGTCTTTAGAAACTTGAATGAGGCTTCTACTGGGTGGTGGAGCCGGATGGGAGCTCTTTGAGTCACTGGTCTGGCAGAGAGCCAGGTCCTGGTCACGCGCATTACACATGATAGCGACCTGTGTTCCATGGTTTCTCTACAGACATAGGAATTCTCCTGTTGGACTTTATTGAAGATTTATGATAACAACATCCTAAAGATTGATTCTATTCTTTGTTTGACAAGTTTCTTCGTCTCAGATTATTGCATGGTTTGCCTTTTCCGTAAAGTTTTAAAAAAATCTGACACAGCGGTTGCATTAACGAGAGGTATATCTATATTTCCATGACTAACAATTGTATATATCGACCTTTTATAATTAGTATTTCTGTAAAATGATGTGGCTCTCTGCAATATCACCAGATGTTTTTGGAACTACTGAATGTAATGCGCCAATGTATACTGAGATTTTTGAAAATAAATATGAACTTTATCAAACAAAACATACATGTATTGTGTAACATGAAGTCCTATGAGTGTCATCTGATGAACATCATCAGAGGTTAGTGATTCATTTTATTTTTTGTGCTTTGTGACTCCTCTCTTTGGCTGGAAAAATGGCTGGGTTTTCCTGTGAGTTGGTGGTCACCTAACATAATCGTTTGTGGTGCTTTCGCTGTAAAGCCTATTTGAAATCAGACACTGTGGTGGGATTAACAACAAGATTACCTTTTAAAATGGTATAAAATACATGTATGTTTGAGGAATTTTAATTTTGAGATTTCTGTTTTGAATTTGGCGCCCTGTACTTTCACTGGCTGTTGTCATATCATCCCATTAATGGGATTGCAGCCCTAAATTAATGAGACATTACAGGAATCTAGCTTATGGACTTAATATAAAACTTGAGTCATCGGCATACATGGACACCTTTTTTTTAAGCCTTGGATTTCTAATCCTCTAATGTTGTTATTGGATCTGATTTTAATAGCTAGCATTTCGATGGCCATAATGAATAGATATGGTGACAGCGGAAACCCTTGTTTAACTCCTTTCGACAAGTCAAAACTCTCTGAGAAGTAGCCGTTATTTACTATTTTACACCTGGGGTTGCTATACATTATTTTTTACCCATTTTATAAGAGAATTACCCGAAATTGAAAAAATCCAGGCATTTATAAATAAAATCCACTCTTAGTTTATCAAATGCCTTTTCAAAATCCGCTATAATTACCATTCCTGGCTTCTTATATGTTTCTTGATGTTCTATCATTTCTAGTAGTTGCCGTATATTATCTCCAACGTATCGTCCATGTAAAAAACCTGTCTGATCAGGATGAACAATACCTGGTAAAACCCTTTTAATTCTGAGTGCCATTTTGCTAGTATTTTTGCATAACAACATTGAATTGTAAGGCGCCTCCAGTTTTTTAGATAGACCTGGTATTTTATATTTGCCTACTGGGTCTTGTTTTAATAATAGAGAAATCAGACCATCCTGCTGAGTACCTGACAGACTACCATTTCTATAGGAGTAGTTAAAACAATCGAACAATGGATCTTTCAGTATTTAAAAAATACTTGATACTCTTCCAGTATGCCATCAAGCCCTGCGGTTTTCCAGACTGAAAGGATTCAATAGCCTCAAAGTTCTTCCTCTGTATTTTGGCCTTCTCACTGATCTTTCTGTACCTTTGTTAATTTTCCATTTTTTATATTATTTGGAAATTTGTCTTCATTGTTGTTTTCCTAACTAATAATTACTGTGTGCATTCTTAGTGCCTTATTAGCTGATCCTAATACAGTTTGTATGTTATGTAATTATCTATTGTAGCCCACAATATTTATGTATGGAACATAATGTATTCCTTTTTAACCGTCGACACGCGAGGTACTGATTTCATAATGGTTTATACTCAATTGTGCTTATGTAGTTAAATGTTTCTATTAGTTCTGTAGAACAATGCCATATGGCGTCAAATAAGTACTATTTTGTGTTGTATCCTTTGAAGCTGCCCTGGCCTTATCATCTATTGGATTGGCCTGTGTATCAATTTAGTTTGTTTAGCGTAGCTCTGCCCTGCACCCTTGTGGAGCCTTTGTGGAGCCCTTGCGGAGCTCTTCAGTTATTATGTTACTTAATTGTATTATTGCTATATCCTGATTTTATTATAATGACTAATAAATCCTCTTTATTCTTTACTTTCAAAACCACACAGTATTGAATAAAACTTGCCAACAATTGGAACTCTACATCTTTCTTCCCAGATATTTAATGACAGCTTTTGCATGCTAGCAACATACTGTTTTGAGAGGGATGAGGGAGACGAGAGGCTAAATATGATGGCTTGTGTTAGCTCACTCTTTACTCAGTTAGCGCTAGGACTAATGTAGCCTACATTTTCCGATTTTAATGAGAATTGTGTTATGCTGTTGCTACTTCTGTGAATGTCTGAACATTGCGTCCAAAAATCTCATTGAGGACACAACGTTGTGAAGACTGTTTGTAAAAAATGTTTCTGTGGAAAAAGGTGGCCAGCTCAAATGCTGGCTGTTGTGTCAATTGGAACTAGATGTTCACTAATCACTGCTGGGACCACCGTAGAATGATCACACCTGTGTGTCCGTATGCATCAAAGGCTTAAAGTGGAAATTCTAAACTTTAGAAGCCTTTTTAACCTTCAATACACTACAAGTTTGCATTTTCTGTTTGTCAGGAAAATTCCCAAAACTACAGGACGATCAAATTTAAGATACGGCATTTGTAGCTGTGCCTCTGTTCTCCACAGGGCTTGGTACAGCTGAGCCTGGCTGTCACTGCACTAGAGGGCTCAGTGGTTTAGCTTCATGGCTCTTCTCTCCTCTTGTGGAGGATTAGTGAGCCCATCTGTCGTAAATGGTGACTTAGTATAGGCCTCCTCCTGAAGCTGTTCCCACACAGGCTCTTGGCTCTCTCTGCCTTGCTGCTGTCACAGTGATGTAACTCTGAGATGCACATATGCATCAGGCAGCACACACACACAAATTATTTTTGATATCATGTTTGGGTCATTTTAATGTTGATTTTTATTTTCTGGTTACATTTTCTGAAGCCGAGCTTAACAAACAAGACATAATCATTCAAACAATTTCTATGCAGCGTATAGCCTAGTACTGGTATTTCACATTTTCAATATTCACATTCTCAAACAGTCCATTTATATTTTCCATCGGGGCTATACATTTGGGTGAGGTATTTTTCTCGTCTGAGTAGCCTCTTCACTGCCAAAAATAAAATGAAACCATCTCGTGTTCAGCGAAATAACAACACAATGTCAAATACAGGTAGCCTAGTCAAATAATTAACATCCAATCACATTAACCGTTACTCTCTCGCGGGAATTCCACTAACGGTCCATATGTAGCTGCTGCTCATTCCGTTTGCTCAAAAATCGATAAAAAATAATAAGGCCCACGTCCATAGACACATCAAATGTATTTATATAGCCCTTTGTACATCAGGTCTGGGACAGGTAGTACGTCCAGTGAACAGGTGAGGATTCCATAGCTGCAGGCAGAACAGTTGTAACTGGAGCAGCAGCACGGCCAGGTGGACTGGGGACAGCAAGGAGTCATCATGCCAGGTAGTACTGAGGCATGGTCCTAGGGCTCAGGTCCTCCTCCTCCGAGAGAGAATTAGAGAGGGCATACTTAAATTCACACAGGACACTGGATAAGACAGGAGAAGTACTCCAGATTTAACAAACTAACCCTAGCCCCCCGACACAAACTACTGCAGCATAAATACTGGAGGCTGAGACAGGAGGGGTCAGGAGATACTGTGGCCCCATCCGATGATACCCCCGGACAGGTCCAAACAGGAAGGATATAACCCCACTCACTTTGCCAAAGCACAGCCCCCACACCCCTAGAGGGATATCTTCAACCACCAACTTACCATCTTGAGACAAGGCTGAGTATAGCCCACAAATATCTCCGCCACGGCACAACCCAAGGGGGGACGCCAACACAGACAGGAAGATCACGTCAGTGACTCAACCCCCTCAAGTGATGCACCCCTCTTAGGGACGGCATGAAAGAGCACCAGTAAGCCAGTGACTCAGCCCCTGTAATAGGGTTAGGGGCAGAGAATCCCAGTGGAAAGATGGGAACCGGCCAGGCAGGGACGGCAAGGGTGGTTCGTTTCTCCAGAGCCTTTCCGTTCACCTTCACACAAAACGTCGCTTATGTAAATTGAAATTTGCTATCTTAAATGTTAGCAACACCTCCGATGCACAGGGATATGGTCACTAGTGTAACCAGGGGTGAGGCCTCATTTAACACAGTAATGTCATCAGGCTTAAACCATGTTTCAGTCAGGCCAATCACATCAAGATTATGATCAGTGATTAGTTCATTGACTATAACTGCCTTTGAAGTAAGGGATCTAACATTAAGTAACCCTATTTTGAGATGTGAGGTATCACGATCTCTTTCAATAATGGCAGGAATGGAGGAGGTCTTTATCCTCGTGATATTGCTAAGGCGAACACCGCCATGTTTAGTTTAGCCCAACCTAGGTCGAGGCACAGACACGGTCTCAATTGGGATAGCTGAGCTGAGTACACTGACTGTGCTAGTGGCAGACTCCACTAAGCTGGCAGGCTGGCTAACAGCCCTGTCTATGTTGGTAGATAAGATGAGAGCATCCCTCCAGCTAGGATGGAGTCCATCACTCCTCAGCAGGCCAGGCTTGGTCCTGTTTGTGGGTGAGTCCCAGAAAGAGGGCCAATTATCCTGTTGAATCTAGGGGGCACTATTTTCATTTTTGGAAAAATAATGTTCCCAAAGTAAATGGGCTATTTTGTCAGGACAAGATGCTAGAATATGCATATAATTGACAGTTTAGGATAGAAAACACTCTAAAGTTTCCAAAACTGTAAAAATATTGTCTGTGAGTACAACAGAACTAATATTGCAGGCGAAAGCCTGAGAAAAATCCAATCAGGAAGGGACTCTTATTTAGAAAGCTCTGCGTTCCTATGCGTCCCTATTGAGCAGTGAATGAGATATCAACCAGATTCCTTTTTCTATGGCTTCCCTAATGTGTCTAGTGTCACAATGCATGGTTTCAGGCTTTTATTTTGAAGAATGAGCCTGAACATCAACATTGCGTCAGTGGTCAGCTGGAGTCTCTCCGAGTGTTTTGTGCGTAAAAGACAAATGCGGCCATTGTTTCTCTCTTTCCTACTAAGAAGCCACCTGTCCCGGTTGATATATTATCGAATAGATATTTGAAAAACACCTTGAGGATTGATTATAAACAAGTTTGCCATGTTTCTGTCGATATTATGGAGCTAATTTTGAATATTCGGCGTTGTCGTGACCGCAATTTCCGGTCGAATTCTCAGCCAAACGTGAAGAACCTAACAGAGTTATTTCGGCTACAAAAAATAATATATTTTTGGAAAAAAGGAACATTTGCTATCTAACTGGGAGTCTTGTGAGTGAAAACATCCGAAGCTCATCAAAGGTAAACGATTTAATTTGATTGATTTTCTGATTTTTGTGACCAGGTTGCCTGCTGCTAGCTAGGCATAATGCTATGCTAGGCTATCGATAAATTTACACAAATGCTTGTCTTGCTTTGGCTGTAAAGCATATTTTCAAAATCTGAGATGACAGGGTGATTAACAAAAGGCTAAGCTGTGTTTCAATATATTTCACTTGTGATTTCATGAATATGAATATTTTCTAGTAATATTTATGTCCGTTGCGTTATGTTAATTAGTGCCAGTTGATGACAACGCTCCCGGATCCGGGATGGGTAGTTACAAGAGTTAATTAACTACAAATTCTATCTTTTGGGAGGGGCAGAACACAGTTTTCAACCAGCAATTGAGTTGTGAGACTCTGCTGAAGAGCTCATCACTCCCCCTAACTGGGAGGGGGCCAGAGACAATTTCTCTGCTCTACTGGTAGTACTGCTACTACCAGCAGTACTATACCTGCACCTGTCGACGACACAAGTTGTTCTGCTTCCACGAGCAAATCCATTATTTTTTTGCTGTCAGGACGAATCTCTAAACAACTCAGCTGCCAAGACTAAATTCGAAACTCAGTTGGCTAGTTCAGCTATCTGTCAAGAAATGGGCGGGTTGTTGCTTGATCCTACTGCTACAATTGGATAGAGGGAGGCTGTAACTCTGCTTCCTTTCATATCTCTCTCCATTGCTCAAATCGCTTTGTGCTGTTTACTGCTACTGTGAGAACTACATTAGCTCAATGGTGATGATATTTGCTATCAAGCCATAAATGTGCAAAATATCTAACAGAACGTGCATCATTGTTTTAATCTTGTTAGATATATTATGCACATTAATGGCTTGTGGAAAATGAACACTTCAATGAAATGTCAATAGTAATTGTTGATACATACCTCAGTCTTATTTGGCAGCAACATGAAGACTGTTGGAACCATGTTCTCTTCCTGCAACCTGTGAATGGTGTACACCTGGCTGAACAAAGTTGGGGTTGTCTTGAATGTTCCATCTGCAAACCAGTCCTTTTGAGTTGAACAGGTACTCAAAGTTCTGTGTGTTTGTGAAGATCAGAATTATTTCTGGCTCGGGTCCACTGTCATGCTGGAGGAACAGCTCTCCTTTGTAGCCCTTATAGCTGTCAGGGATGACGAGTTCGGAAAGGGATGTAGGTACAGCGGGTGCCGCGTTGTTCTTTTGTCGATGCCTCTGCAACAACTTAATGTTCTTCAGAGAGGGCATTTCTCCCCAAATAGATGCTGGAAGCCATGTGTACCACAGTCCATAACTTGGTCGGTTTCTTCCTGGGTCTCCAGGCTTCTCTCCTTCTCCTCCTTCTCTCCGAGCATTGTCCGGGATATAGTTGTGTTCTCCAGATAACCCTCACTGACAGGGTTATCTCCAGGTTATGTGACCTCGGCATTCGAAAACATCATATTTGGTGCATTTCCAGAAGGATTTATTTGTGATCTGTCATTCCCGTCTGTAGGTCTCATGCACCAGGATATTTTTTTCCACGCAATTCGGATTCCATGCGAGAAATTGCAAAGAAACTGAAGATCTGGTACAACGCTGTGTACTACTCCCTTCACAGAACAGCGCAAACTGACTAACTGGAATAGAAAGAAGAGTGGGAGGCCCCGGTGCACAACTGAGCAAGAGGACAAGTACATTCGAGTGTCTAGTTTGAGAAACAGATGCCTCACAAGTCCTCAACTGGCAGCTTCATTGAATAGTACCCCGCAAAACATCAGTCTTAATGTCAACAGTGAAGAGGCGACTCTGTGATGCTGGCCTTCTTGGCAGAGTTCCTCTGTCCAGTGTCTGTGTTTATTTTCCCATCCTAATATTTTATTTTTATTGGCCAGTCTGAGATATGGCTTTGCAACTCTGCCTAGAAGGCCAGCATCCTGGAGTCGCCTCTTCACTGTTGACATTGAAAATGGTGTATGCCTTGGAATAGCCTTAATTTCTCAGAACAAGAATAGACTGAAGACTGTTTCAGAAGAAAGTTTTTTGTTTCTGTCCATTTTGAGCCACCCACAAATACTGATGCTCCAGATACTCAACTAGTCTAAAAAAGGCCAGTTTTATTGCTTCTTTAATCAGCCCAACAGTTTTCAGCTGTGCTA
Organism: Oncorhynchus mykiss; assembly: GCF_057628025.1. Classification (NCBI taxonomy): domain Eukaryota; kingdom Metazoa; phylum Chordata; class Actinopteri; order Salmoniformes; family Salmonidae; genus Oncorhynchus; species Oncorhynchus mykiss. The sequence continues at coordinate 47,904,825 of NC_143025.1, forward strand.
ACAATTGCAAAAGGTTTTCTAATAATCAATTAGCCTTATAAAATGATAAACTTGGATTAGCTAATGTAGATAATCCATTAACCTTTCTGATCTCCCCATCCCGGATCCGGGATCGTGAATACAGACTCAAGCTCATTACCATAACGCAACGTTAACTATTCATGAAAATCGCAAATGAAATGAAATAAATATGCTAGCTCTCAAGCTTAGCCTTTTGTTAACAACACTGTCATCTCAGATTTTCAAAATATGCTTCTCAACCATTGCAAAACAAGCATTTGTGTAACAGTATTGATGGCTAACGTAGCATTTAGCGTAGCATTTAGCATTAGCATTCAGCTGGCAACATTTACACAAAAAAACAGAAAAGCATTCAAATAAAATCATTTACCTTTGAAGAACTTCAGATGTTTTCAATGAGGAGACTCTCAGATAGCAAATGTTCAGTTTTTCCTGAAAGATTATTTGTTTAGGACAAATCGCTCCGTTTTCTGCGTCACGTTTAGCTATGAAAAAACCCCTGTATCCATGATTGTGTAAATCTATCAGCAAGCGCATTAGCATAACACAACGTTAACTATTCATGAAAATCGCAAATGAAATGAAATAAATATGCCATCTCTCAAGCTTAGCCTTTTGTAAACAACACTGTCATCTCAGATTTTCAAAATATGCTTCTCAACCATAGGAAAACAATCATTTGTGTAAAAGTAGCTAGCTAGCGTAGCATTTAGCGTTAGCATTTAGCGTTAGCATCCAGCACGCAACATTTCAACAAAAACATAAAAGCCTTCAAATAAAATCATTTACCTTTGAAGAACTTCAGATGTTTTCAATGAGGAGACTCTCAGTTAGATAGCAGATGCTCAGTTTTTCCAAAAAGATTCTTTGTGTATTAGAAATAGCTCCGTTTTGTACATCACATTTGGCTACCAAAAAAACCCGAAAATTCAGTCCTCAAAACGCAAACTTTTTTCAAAATTAACTCCATAATATCGACTGAAAACATGGCAAACGTTGTTTAGAATCAATCCTCAAGGTGTTTTTCACATATCTCTTCGATGATATATCGTTCGTGGAAGTGTGCTTTCTCTCCTGAATCCCAGGAGAAAATGCCCGCACCTGAAGATTACGCACAAATTTAGACAAAGGACACCGGGCGGACCCCTGGAAAATGTAGTCTCTTATGGCCAATCTTCCAATGATATGCCTACAAATACGTCACAATGCTGCCGACATCTTGGGGAAACGGCAGAAGGTCTAAGCTTATTCCTGTCGCATTCACAGCCATATAAGGAGACATTAGAAAACAGAGCTTCAGAAATTCTGCTCATTTCCTGTTTAACGTATCATCTTGGTTTCGCCTGTAGAATGAGTTCTGGGGCACTTACAGACAAAATCTTTGCAGATTCTGAAACATATGCATAGTCGAGCATCTTTTCGTGACAAAATATCGCGCTTAAAACGGGAACGTTTTTTATCCAAAAATGAAATAGCGCCCCTAGAGATGCAACTGGTTAAACAGCCGTTTCCAGCTACAATAGTCATTTACAACATTAACAATGTCTACACTGTATTTCTGATCAAATTTATGTTATTTTAATGGACACTTTTTTTTGCTTTTCTTTCAAAAACAAAGACCTTTCTAAGTGACCCCAAACTTTTGAACGGCAGTGTACATGTCGGCTGTTTTGCTCTAGGGCTCTCACAGGCCTCACAAGAAGGTCCCTGGTACCAGTTGAATTTTTTTTATACAAAGTATACCGACCAAATGTAACAGTACTCGTCTTGCGTTGTGTACAATCAGTCATCGACACGGAACTCCAACATGTAGCACCAGTCATGTAGCTTTATTCTGAACAATTCTTTATTCTTTATTCTGAACAATTGCCTTTGACTCCAAACAGGAGGCAATGTTCTCCCCGATGGAATGACCAATCTGCTGTACTATGTCTGCTATCAAATCCATGGAGACCTCCCCACTCCCTGTATTTGGCAAAACTCTTTCATACACATCCTTGGGCGTGTCCATGGGTAACCTATCATGAAAACCCTCCAGTTTGGGCATAGGTGTAGAAGTAACTGGAATTTTGGCTGAACCCCTACCAACAGATGGTGACATATTAAATGCAAAACATGGCAAAACATGTATATACATATATTTTAAACCTCACGTCAAAATCTAACCTATATCTAGTACACTGGTAAAACTCACCCTACTTATATCAGATATACATTAGAATTGCAATTAAACAAGTAACACAAAAGTTCATCAATTTCGATAATAAAACGTTCTAGTGGCGCCCTCTTGTGGCGAAATGCGATATCGCCATAAACTGCACCAGCAACGTCTTATCTGATTCTTCAACGGCAACCACGGCGAAGTTCTGAGATGGAAATCCAGCGAAGGATGATCCGATCCAGAAGAACGGTCACGGCACCACTGTAACAGTACTCGTCTTGCGTTGTGTACAATCAGTCATCGACACGGAACTCCAACATGTAGCACCAGTCATGTAGCTTTATTCTGATAAGAACGACACAAAATTGCACGTCATGCAATGCACGTCTCACCCTCCAACTCTGCACTCACGCACGCTGGTTTGGTGCTTGTTCACTGGGCTAGTTACCAAAATAATACAATTACAATATACAATATAATATCTTTAACAATGTACCTGATAAGAACGACACAAAATTACACGTCATGCAATGCACGTCTCACCCTCCAACTCTGCACTCACGCACTGTACAAAATATATGAACCCCCCCACCAGACACAGTAAGTTGCTAGCTAATACTGGCGAGAATTCTCTACAACAAAATGCACAACAAATATTCTAAAAAAAACGCTGCATCTTGTGTGATGTTCGAATAACATTTACAAACAATTTGATATAAATTGTACATTTAAATCATCACTTGAGAGTGTAAAAATAACTTTTGATGTACAGTGCTTTGCAACCAACAACTTACCGCTGGTTTGGTGCTTGTTCACTGGGACGATTCTAACTGGAACATCCCCCCTCGTAAGCAAGCTACGCAAACCAGCCAATAAGATGCCATGTTGAGTAGGTGAAGGCAAAACAAACTCAAACCAAAAACCCATTGGCTTAACAATAAAGTGGCAATGGGAATCACCAATATAACCCTGTTACACAAACATATAAACGCAACATGCACAATTTCAACGATTTTACTGAGTTGCAGTTCAAAAAAGGAAAGCAGCCAATTGAAGCGCATTCATTAGGCTCTAATCTATGGATTTCATGTGACTGGGCAGGAGCGCGTCCATGGGTGGTGCCTGGGAGGGCATATGCCCAACCAATTGGGAGCCAGGCCCACCCACTGAGGAGCCAGGTCCAGCCAATCAAAATGAGTGTTTCCCCACAAAAGGGTTGAATTACAGACAGAATACTCAGTTTCATCAGCTGTCTGGGTGGCTGGTCTCAGACGATCCCTCAGGTGAATAATCCAGATGTGGAGGTCCTGGGCTGGTGTGGTTACACATGGTCTGCGGTTGTGAGACCGGTTGGACGTACTACCAAAATCTCTAAAATGACAATGGAGGCGGTTTAGAGAAAGTTTAGAGAAATCAACATTCAATTATCTGTTAACAGCTCTGGTGGACATTCCTGTAGTCAGCATGTCAAAACCTGAGACATACAGTGGGGCAAAAAAGTATTTAGTCAGCCACCAATTGTGCAAGTTCTCCCACTTAAAAAGATGAGAGAGGCCTGTAATTTTCATCATAGGTACACTTCAACTGTGACAGACAAAATTAGAAAAAAATTTTAAAAAAAATCACATTGTAGGATTTTTTTATGAATTTATTTGCAAATTATGGTGGAAAATAAGTATTTGGTCAATAACAAAAGTTTATCTCAATACTTTGTCATTGCCAACAAAGGGTATACAAAGGGTTGCACCGGTGCAATGATCAGGCTGTTTAATCAGCTTCTTGATATTCCACACCTGTAAGAAATTCTCACTAACAGGGATGTAAACAAATTTGTGCCCACAATTTGAGAGAAATAAGCTTTTTGTGCTTACAGAAAACGTTTGACCTCTGTCATTGCCAACAAAGGGTATATAACAGAGGTCAAACGTTTTCTGTAAGTCTTCACAAGGTTTTCACACACTGTTGCTGGTATTTTGGCCCATTCCTCCATACAGATCTCCTCTAGAGCAGTGATGTTTTGGTGCTGTTGCTGGGCAACATGGACTTTCAACTCCCTCCCAAAAAATTCTATGGGGTTGAGATCTGGAGACTGGCTAGGCCACTCCAGGAGCTTGAAATGCTTCTTCCGAAGCCACTCCTTCGTTGCCCGGGCGGTGTGTTTGGGATCATTGTCATGCTGAAAGACCCAGCCACATTTCATCTTCGATGTCCTTGCTGATGGAAGGAGGTTTTCACTCAAAATCTCACGATACATGGCCCCATTCATTCTTTCCTTTACACGGATCAGTCGTCCTGGTCCCTTTGCAGAAAAACAGCCCCAAAGCATGATGTTTCCACCCCAATGCTTCACAGTAGGTATGGTGTTTTTTTGTTGCAACTCAGCATTCTTTGTCCTCCAAACACGACGAGTTGAGTTTTTACCAAAAATGATATTTTGGTTTCATCTGACCATATGACATTCTCCCAATCTTCTTCTGGATCATCCAAATGCTCTCTAGCAAACTTCAGACGGGCCTGGACATGTACTGGCTTACGCAGGGGGAAACGTCTGGCACTGCAGGATTTGAGTCCCTGGCGGCGTAGTGTGTTACTGATGGTAGGCTTTGTTACTTTGGTCCCAGCTCTCTGCAGGTCATTCACTAGGTCCCCCCGTGTGGTTCTTGGATTTTTGCTCACGGTTCTTGTGATCATTTTGACCCCACGGGGTGAGATCTTGCGTGGAGCCCCAGATCGAGGGAGATTATCAGTGGTCTTGCATGTCTTCCATTTCCTAATAATTGCTCCCACAGTTGATTTCTTCAAACCAAGCTGCTTACCTATTGCAGATTCAGTCTTCCCAGCCTGGTGCAGGTCTACAATTTTGTTTCTGGTGTCCTTGGACAGCTCTTTGGTCTTGGCCATAGTGGAGTTTGGAGTGTGACTGTTTGAGGTTGTGGACAGGTGTCTTTTATATTGATAACAAGTTCAAACAGGTGCCATTAATACAGGTAACGAGTGGAGGACAGAGGAGCCTCTTAAAGGTCTGTGAGAGCCAGAAATCTTGCTTGTTTGTAGGTGACCAAATACTTATTTTCCACCATAATTTGCAAATAAATTCATTAAAAATCCTACAATGTGATTTTTTTTCTAATTTTGTTGGTCATGGTTGACGTGTACCTATGATGAAAATTACAGGTCTCTCATCTTTTTAAGTGGGAGAACTTGCACAATTGGTGGCTGACTAAATACTTGTTTTGCCCCACTGTATGTGGCATTGTGTTGTATGACAAAACTGCACATTTTAGAGTGGCATTTTATTGTTCCGAGCACTAGTTGCACCGGTGCAATGATCAGGCTGTTTAATCAGCTTCTTGATATTCCACACCTGTAAGAAATTCTCACTAACAGGGATGTAAACAAATTTGTGCCCACAATTTGAGAGAAATAAGCTTTTTGTGCTTATGGAAAATTTCTGGGCTCTTATTTCAGGTCATGCAATTTGGGAACAACACATTACATGTTTTGGTTTACTATATACAGTGCATTCGGAAAGTAATCATACCCCTTCCCCTTTTCCACATTTTGTTATGTTACAGCCTTATTCTAAAATTGATGAGGAAAAACATTTATTTGATCAACCTACACACAATACCCCATAATGACAAAGCGAAAACAGGTTTTTAGAAAATGTATAAATAAATAAAATATATTACAAATCACATTTACATAAATATTCAGACCCTTTTACTCTGTACTTTGTTGAAGCACCTCGGAAGGCTACTGCAATGACTCGTGGCAAAACAGCTGCTTCATGAAAACTCATAATAATGTTAGCATTAGCTACAGTAGCTTGCTATCTAGCTTTTTGGGAAGATTCAGCATTGTGTGTGCAGCACTAGGCTATGTAGGCAGCTGGTTTGTTAGCAACATTTCAGTGACTGGCTCAGCTGGCAGGCTAATATACAAATTTATGCTAGCTTTCATGCCTATAGTCAAACTTCAGAAATACTGTTTATTGAAGCACAGTAATCCTTAGCTAGGTGTAAAATGGGGCGAATAAGACTTCCTCACCAACAAAACATTATTCACAGCCTGTGTATTGTTTTAGCTTAGATTAATAAAGACTGTTTTGAGGGAGCATACGATGTCATAAACATTTCAAATGTTAGACTGCACATTTGTAGCTGAACCAGGGATACTTTAAGGAATATGTGTCTGAACTTCTTTTGATCTATCCCATTACTCTTTGCAAGATACGAGACCCGATCAGTGCAGGCAGAATTGTCACACTATCTGACGTAAGACAATGTAATATAAGTCTGGCGCCCGAGTGGCTCCCGAGTGGCGCAGAGGTCTAATGCACTGCATCTCAGTGCTGGAGGCGTCACTACAGACCCGGGTTCAATTCCGGGCTGTATCACAGCCGGCCATGATTGGGAGTCCCATAGGGCGGCGCGCAATTGGCCCAGTGTCGTCTGGGTTAGGGGAGGGTTTGGCCGGAGTAGGCCAAATATAACATAAATACACTGAGTGTACAAAACATTAAGAACACCTGCTCTTTCCATGAGACTGACCAGGGGAGGAGACAGGTGAAAGAAGGATTTTTAAGCCTTGAGACATGGATTGTTTAAGTGTGCAATTGAGGCTGAATGGGCAAGACAAAAAATGTAAGTGCCTTTGAACAGGGTATGTATGGTAGTATGTGCCAGGGGCACCGGTTTGTGTCAAGAACCGCAACACGGACGTTTAAAAAAAAAAAAACGCTCAACAGTGACCCGTGTGTATCAAGAAGGGTCCACCACCCAAAGGACATCCAGCCAACTTAACACAACTATGGGAAGCATTTGAGTCAACATGGGACAGCATGCCCGACTAATTGAGGCTGTTCTCAATATTAGGAAGGTGTTCTTAATGTTTTGTACACTATGTATGTATAATATATAAATGTAAAATAAAAATACAAGGTAGTATATAGTTTAGGGGCGCAGAACAAGGTAAGCTGACCACACAACGTTATTGACCAGCATACTATTAGTTAAAGGGATAGTGTGAGATTTTTTGCTATTAGGCCTTTTTCTACTTAATCAGTCAGATATACTCATGGAGGAAAATGTTATGTCTCTGCATGCAGGTTGTGGGAAGTTGAAAGTAGTTTTGCGAGCTATTGCTAACTAGTGTTAGCGCAATGACTAAGTATATGGGTATACTTAGTCATTGCACTGATTCCAAGCGCTAGATAATGGAATTGCCTTTTTTCTACATGGGAGTGATACTGTCATTTCATGGAAGTGTTTTGGTGGAGTAGAGGTAGCGTGAGTGGAGGGTTGGTTTTGGACAGTGTAGTTTTTCCTAAGGTTTTGGTAGGAAGCCTCTTGTGTAGGTGCCTCCCTTCTGTCGGCTAAATGTGTAGACTGGCAGAAAATTTGCTGTAAAACTGCATGTTGTGTGAGTATGGATGTGGGTTTGCAGATCCGCAAGCAACTGCGGCCTCTCATGAAGAGTTTGCGCATGAGTGCAGGCGGGTGTCTCCAAATGTGTGTGCGTGCATGCGTGCGTACTGTATGTACTCTGTCCCTGTTTGCATTTTTGCTGAATTAGAGAGTAGGTCTACATCATGTTGGACCTTTGCCCAATTCTTTGATAAGCTGACTAGGAAATGCGTTTCCACAAAATTGCAGAAATGTAATTATTATAAATATTTAACTTTAATTAAATCAGAAGTGCAATACAGCAAATGAAAGCTAAACCTCTTAATCTAGCCACCATGTCAGATTTAAACACGTATTTACTGGGAAAGCAAACCATGCGATTTTCGATCAGTAGATAAAACATTATGAACAGTTACCAGCCAAGTAAGTTACTCACAAAAGTCAGAAATAGCAATAAAATTAATCAATTACCTTTGAAGATCTTCTTTTGGCAATACTAAAGGTCACGACGAAACAATAAATTGTCGTTTTGTTCGATATAATCCATTTTTATAGCCTAACACGAAACATTTTGTAAACGGCTTGTGTCATAAATTCAGTGTCCTTCAACTTTGGACGTAACATTCGATGTAATTACTCACTCTAAAACGGACGTTTATCGATTCATGTTTGGTTTCATTGCAATCTTCTGTTTGTTAGTAAAACAGCCATACTTCATGGTTCTTTTCCCGGGACATATTGACCGAAAGGAACTGATTTGAACACACCAAACTATGACCTCATTGCGCACCAAAGATATGACTAGTTCTTTGTTGATTGACTGTATTTCGGACCAATGACCACTGATCATCTTGAAATCTAGCTTGGTAGATAGCCAATGAGCTGAGGTAAACGGCAACATGTAATGGTTCTATCCAGGAAGACTAGCCTTTGTGGTAAACTTGAGCGTAAAGACAACCATTCGCCATTGAAAATTCTGTTTTGAGAGCATTTTAAGAGAATAAAAAACTTTAAAATCAAAGACAAAGACAAAATATACAGATCTACATGATATTATTGAAGAAATTGATCGAGATGGTGACAGTGAATTACTACAAGATGATTCAGACAGTGAGAATTATTTTGTTCCTGTATGGAGAAGATTCTGTGTTTGGATTGGTGAGTAACGTTATTTGAAATTAATAATATCAAATATTATTCATTTGAGTTGTTTGAGATATTTTTATTTGATTTGCCATATAAAAAATATAATCAGTAATGAACTGTGTAAAGTACACTGCTCTACATTGTGAGTGGGTGTGTCTGTGTCTGTATATATTAGATATTTTTTTACATTTTTATTTTATCTAAACATGGAATGGAACAGCTCCTCACCCTACTGATTTGATTCCTTACTCTATATATAATATGTGTCTGTGTCTTTATTTCACAGTCCCATCGATTCTGATTGGGAGCCCATACTGCCACAGTGCAAATCCCCCACTGAAGCTGGTCCATCCAGCCGGACCCCTGCTGTTTCCGGCACCACACCTACCCCCGCCCAGCCATCAAGAGGTGTGAAGTCGGTGACAAAGAAGTGGAGGAAGGAAAGTGTGGAACCTGCTGGCAGAGCGTAGGAGGGTCGATGTGCTGGGTCTGTGCTTGAGGAGGATGTGGCCCCACCACCTCCAATATTCAGACCAAAAAGGCCACCAGGACCTCAGCTGGACATGACCTCCAAGTGCAGCCCCATGCAACTTTTTCAGTAGTTTTTCACCTCGGCAGTTGTTGACTCCCTGGTGTCAAACACAAATAAGTACGGAGCTAAGAAGCAGGAAGGCAAGAAAGTGACATGGAAGGCCATTTCCATGTCAGATCTTTTTTGTTACCTTTCTATGGTCATTTACATGGGTCTTGTAAAGCTGAAAACCCTGAAGGACTACTGGAAATCTGCTCTATCAACTGCCTTTCCCACCATGGTCATGTCATGAAAAAGGTTTCTGAAAATCTCAGGGGCGCTTCATATCAGTGACCCAAAAGATGACGAGGACAGCGAGACAAAGCGAGGCACGGCATGGTTTGATAAGCTTGGCAAAATTAAACCTCTCTACCTCGACAGCATTGAGGCTTGCAAGACTTATTTTCAGCCCACCCAGAACCTTTCCATAGATGAGAGGATGGTAGCCTTGAAGGCCAGAATTGGCCTAAAACAGTACATGCGTAACAAACCTACTAAAGGGGGTTACAAACTGTTTTTTTTAGCCGGTTCTGCGTGTGCATACACATGCAATTTCTTTGTCTATGAGGGGAAGAGCAGTTGTGCGACCGGTAAGGGACTTAGCTATGACTCCGTTATGCAGTTATTAGATTTTCAGCTTCTAGGGAAGGGCTACAAACTGTTTGTGGACAACTTCTACACAAGCCCTACCCTGTTCACAGACCTGAGGAAGCTGGAGATGTGGGCCTGTGGCACCATTCGAACCAACAGAGTGGGCTTTCCGAAAACCAGGGTGAACGACATGCCTAAGCGGGCTGAGCGGGGTACCATGAGATGGATCTGTGAAGATGGCCTGCTGTTTGTGAAGTGGATGTGCACAACAAGCCACAAGTCCTTCAGTGGTGATCACATCGTCAGGCGTGTGAAGGACGCTACTTCATTGACATTGCTGTGGTGAATGCCTTCATACTCCAGAAGGAAATAGCTATGAGCTGTGGACAGCCCCCCATCTCACAGCTAGCCTTCAGGGAGCTGCTCATCCAGGAGCTTGCTAGCTACAGCAAGGCCACTGTAGAACCTTCTGTCCCCTCTACCGATGTCCCTTCTGCTCCAACCAGTGGTGTTCACATGCCAAAATTCATCATTGCAGGCAGGAATGTGCCTCAGGGCAAAAAGGGCTCAGTAGGGAGGCTTCGTTGTTGTCTGTGCCACAAGAAATCCCCTGTCACCTGTACCTGTTCGGTGACCCTCTGCTTCATACCAGAAAGAGACTGCTCTGGGCTATGGAATCAGCAGCACAATATTGTGTAGAAGACTGAGGGTCTTCACATTATTGTACATTGAAAGTGTAAATAGTTACCCTTGTTATTATAAAAAAAGAAAAATATTTAAAAAAAAAAATTTTTGTTAGAATAATTGTTTTGTATTTTGTATATAGTTATTTGCATCAATGTATTACTGTACCAATTTAGCCACTTGGGTGCATTTGGGAAGCTTGTGAGGGACACCTGGGTGTCTTCATGCTCAATGGCATGTATCTCCCTCATTCCTGAAGGTATCTGTCTGAAACTTTGGTCAAATACTGTTGCCCACTTATGTTCTTATTTGCAATTATCCCCAGCATCATATCTCAATGTTTGGCTGTTCTTGTTAATTTCAAAGATGCAACAAAATTAAAAGAACAGAACATGTCTGATTATTTCCTTGTATTTTCTTCTACCAGATCTATTGTGTTATTCTCCTACAGTCAATTCACATTTTCACAACCTTCAGAGTGTTTCCTTTCAAATGATACCAATAATATGCATATCCTTTTTTTCTGGGCCTGAGCTACCCTAATCTAACTGCCTGTATGTTTCCAGGCGGAAATTGAGAAAGACTGGAGGGCAATCCTTAACAAGATAAGCAGATCATATAGGGAGACCACCAAACAAGAGACCTCTTCTGTTTGCTTTATCAAACTGCATGATTGACAGGTCGGAGTGTCTTTTACAAATCAAATCAAATGTATTCATAAAGCCCTTCTTACATCAGCTGATATCTCAAAGTGCTGTACAGAAACCCAGTCTAAAACCCTAAACGGCAAGCAATGCAGGTGTAGAAGCCTGTTTTTTTTGTGATCCAGGCCAGAGCTTTTGGAAGATGGTGTTCACATCACTGACTTAAATTAATATTTCAGATGCCTCAATGTCTAGACAGATGGCGGTTGTACATTTCAGTTTCGGCCTATTTTTATCTCCACCACTATAAGTTCTATAATAATGACTTGGAAGAATGGACTTTTACAATACAGAAGGCGAATCCACATTCCTTGTTCCTTGTGACATTTCCTTTCTCTGTGACATCCCTGATATGTCCATATGCTCATTGTCTTACATCAGATATTGCACTGATCTGTTTCGTATCTCACCAATGGTAATGGGATAGATCAAAAGTTGTCCAGCTACAATGGGCTGTCATAACATTTGAAAATATTACCTAGGTGACATCGTCAGCCGAACGCCATTTCTGCCACCAAACTGTCTGAATTAAGCAAAAACAATAAATATGTAAATGTTGAGTTTTTTTGGCGAGGACGTCTATCTAATCAAGGATTATTGTGCTTCAATGAGCAGTATTTCTGAAATGTGACTACAGACATAAATGTGTCCAACAGCTGAGCCACTGAAATCATCTTTAACTGAAACAAACCAGCTATCCACTTAATGCTGCACACATAACTATTTAGTGTTGCTTTTGCCATGTTGAATCTTCCAACAAAAGCTAGCTAGCAAGCTACTGTAGCTAGTAGTGGTAATGCTTACGTTATGAGTTTTCATGAAGCAGCTGTCTGAGCACAGCTGCTGTACTCCAATGACCCAATGATACGATCACGTAGAAACATGCTGATCTACGGACTGATTTCTGATAAGTCAGATCCTCTTAATTGTGTCTACAACTTCAGGATAATTTAAACTTGCAAAGCAAGCTTTTTTGTCAGTATTGGAAGAGCTAGTGGACTAGCTAGCTCGCTAGCTAGCTATGTCAGTAAGCTAGCTAGCTACAACAGTTAGCTACGCAGCTGATCAAGTCACTGCACTGGTGACCAATGTCCTTGCACATAATTTGTGCAGGAGATAGCCACTGGTTTGTTTTTATTTATTGCCACATATTAAATCACTTTAAATCACTTGTTTGTCATGTGGCTGCAGTGGTAGTTGATTTGTGGAAAGAAATTAAGCGGACACTCTGAGGTTGATGAAACAAGAACAGGCTGCCGCCATCACTGTTTGTACTTGCTTGTTAAAATGACAGGGTAAACAAAACACAACATATGCGATGTCACCCTAATCCCTAGTCCACTACTTTTGACCAAAACCATATGGGCCCTGGTCAAAATTTGTGCCCTAAATAGGGAAGGAATAGGGTGCCATTTGGGACGCAAATTTGTGTTTTGTTTTTTTGAACTCCTAAACTCCAGGTTGGGGTAGGTGGGTAGCCTTAGCTTGGCTCCAGTAGCCCCATTCCTCTTCCTTGAGCCGGCCTTTGCGTCTTTGCAGCACGCTGGACCGATTGGTCTGGTGGCTTTGTAACACTTTATTCCTGTGTTGGTAGCCTACTTGTTTATAATAGTGCATAGTTTCCCAAACTCTGTCCTCGGGACACCAAGGGGTGCACGTTTTGTTTTTTACCGTAGCACTACACAGCTGACTCAAATATCAACTAATAATCAAGCTTTGATCATTTGAAGCAGTAGTGTTAGGGCAAACAACACCACCTGCACCCCTTGGGGTCCCGAGGACTGAGTTTGGGAAACACTGTGTAGCGACTTTGATATGTAAGGTAAGGAAGCCAAGCTGAGCTCAGAACTGACTCTAAGTACGGCCTCCTATCACCCAGTAAACTCTGGTACTGAGGGTGTTATTAAGGCTCATATTACCCTGTTGGCTACTGGCTAGCAACCTAAAAAAGCCTTTCTAGGAATTTCATAATTGGGGGTCCAAGAACCAGTCATGGGGTGGCCATGGGAAATCAGCATTGAAAATTGACTTAAACTACTAATCGTTTCAACTGTTAATTTGTATCTGCCCTAATCTAATCAAATAAATATATTTGAAAATGAACATAGGGAAAATATTCAAGTTAGATACATGTTCAGTGGTAACTCCCCCTCCAATAATTTTTTTCTCCCCTCCTTGGAATTTTTTGAAAGCTGATGTACTGCATTCTAAACCATTTAAAAGATTTAAAAATTCTATTTTGAGAACAGACAAAAAAAACAAGCCAAAATTACTCCAACCATATCACCTTGGCTGCTGTAGCTTCATTCACCTTAGTCACTCTGCTGTACTTTACTAAACTCTACTTAAGCAATAAGGCCCGAGGGGGTGTGGTATATGGCCAATATACCACAGCTAAGGGCTGTTCTTAAGCACAACGCAACTTGGAGTGCCTGGACACAGCCCTTAGCCGTGGTATATTGGTCATATATCACAAACCCCTGAGGTGCCTTATTGCTATTATAAACTGGTTACCAACGTAATTAGAGCAATTAAATGTTTTGTCGTACCTGTGGTATACGTCTGATATACCATGGCTGTCAGCCAATCAGCATTCAGGGCTCAAACCACCCAGTTTATAATGTACTTATACCATGGCATTGTTGAAAACATTTTTCTGATTGGCTTGAAGGGCATTCTAGAGTGTGCTTTATTTATTTTTATACAACGGGTGGGTCTAATGCTGAATGCTGATTAGTTAAAACCGGCTAAATCTATGACGTTAAAATGCCTATTTACTCTGTTCCATCTGACTGTGCAATCCACTGTCTCATCAGCCCAGCCCGCCAGTTTATAAACTTGATATCCACTATAAAAAGCATCTAGACATTATCACACATTACTTTAGACTAACATTTAGTTTTCAACAGCAAAGATTTGTATAAATCTTGCTGTCTGTCTCTCTGACATTTGCAACATTGTTCTAATATTCAAATTCGATCTCCAACTGTCCCATAGTAATGAACGTGACGAGACAGACAGACAGGCAGGCAGCATTTCTCAGCCATTCGAAATTATGAATCAGCTGTCATCATTTTTATGAATATATACAAATAAATGTCAATTGGAAAAATGAAATGCAGCTAGTTTGCAGTCTTTCCTGCTTCAGTTTGAAGTGATTGTGTTGTTGGCTAGCTCCTCTGAATAACCGTGTCCTATGCCATTTTCTATGCCAGGCGAAATCACGCCCCATTAGCTCATTGTTATGGATGCATCCAAATAAATGTCACTAGAAAGCAGCTTATGCAAATGCAGCTTCTGTTATTCTGGCTGCATTGTTTGACGTGACTGTAAATTAGCCGTAGTTGGCTCGCTAGCAAGTAAGGGATAAGAAAGTTACCAGCCAGTATGGCAATGGAACATTGTGTGCAACTAGTGTGCCAAGCTTGTAGCGTCATAGACGAACTCGAGGCTGTAATCTCTGCCAAAGGTGCTTCAACAAAGTATTTAGTTAATGGTCTGAATTCTTATGTTAATGTGATATTTCCGTTTTTATTCTGAATAAGTTTTCAAAAAATTCTAAACCTATTTTTGCCTTGTCATTATGGGCTATTGTTTGTAGATTTACCTTTTTTAAAATCAATTTTAGAATAAGGCTGTAACAAAGTGGAAAAAGTCAAGGGATCTGAATACTTTCCAAATGTGATGTAAATTACCCTATCTTAAATATCTATTTGACCTTATAATCGCTGGAGACGTGATACTAGTCATATGGCAGCAAACAGAAACATATCAACTGTACCACAGTAATGTTTATGAAATGCTGTGCCATTATGTAGAATTTAAATTGAACAGCCTTTTACCTTGCAGGGATTGGGCACTCTCAACTGTCTTAATTATAGGCTTCCCCGACTTTCTGTTTCCTATGTCTATCATGTTAAATATTAGCCACAATCTGCATCGACCATAAGTAGGCCCAATAACCACACGTATTCAACTGCCAATTTAGTTCCCTTCAATTGGTACAGCCCACATTTTCAGTCCATTTAATGACATTGTTTCGTTTACCTTAGGGCGGCAGGTAGCCTAGCGTTTAGGAGCGTTGGGCCAGTAACCGAAAGGTCGCTGTTTCAAATCCCCAGGCCGACTAGGTGAGGAAATCTGTCTGTGCCCTTGAGCAAGGCACATAACCCTAATTGCTCCAGGGTCACTGTCAATAATGGCTGATCCCTAGCTCTGAACCCACTTCCCAAGGGTGTCTCAGGGGGAGTGGGGTTTTAAAAAAAAAAAAAACTAATTTCCAATTCACTTGTGAAAAAGGACCGATGTATTCATATTATTAATTTGCTTCCTCTGTACACGGCTGTGTGGTTGTTGCTGAGGATCAGTAGTAACAGTTGATAATATATAGAAAGTAACATTTAGGGTAATTCAATCGTTTTGGCGTGCAGATCAAGCGTAACAGTTTGAACCCAACGGATAGTGCAATATTTGGTCATCACACAGTTCCATGGTTATTGCAGGCAATAGACGAAGGTATAGCCTACTATTGTGCACTATTCTCCCTATTATAATGATATGTATTACCATGTGTTGAAGAACTGAATGGGACAATTTTCAAAATGAATCAAACCATTTTCTTTTGTGTGTGAAGGCTCTCCAAACTTGATTTCTAAATACTTTCCTAAACTTAAATAATCTTTAAAATATAAGTATTTTTAAATATACAAATTGGTGCTGAAACGAAGACTAATATACATATATTTAGATGTCTTTCTTTCTTGAGCCCTAATATTCTGAACCCGTTCTCTCTATATTCTAGTGAGTCTGTTGACAAAATTCAAACTTAAATTTACACCGTATTTAAAAGGGAATGGCCTAAGATAAATGGTCTGAAACCCCTATTGAATGAAAACTCCACGAGAAAATCTGTTAGCCAGCAAGTGGGAGGCAAAAAAGATTTGGCATGGGCCATCACATCCTCAAAAAGTATTACAGCTGCGCTACAGTGCATCTTGACTGTCTACATCACCGCTTGGTATGGCAACTGCTTGAAATTTGACCGCAAGGTGCTACAGAGGATAGTGCGTATGGCCCAGTACATCACTAGGGCCAAGCTCCCTGCCATCCAGAACCTCTATAACCGGCAGTGTCAGAGGAAGGCCCTAAAAATTGTCAGACTCCAGCAACCCAAGTCAGACTGTTCTCTCTGCTACCGCATGGCAAGCGGTAACGATGCACCAAGTCTGGAACCAACAGGACCCTGAACAGCTTCTACACCTAAGCCATAAGACTGCTAAATAGTTAGACTTAACCAAATAGCTACCCGGACTATCTGCATTGACCTCTTTTTGCACAAACCTTTTTGACTCATCACATACACTGCTGCTACTGTTGTACATGTACATATCTGTACATATCTACCTCAATTACCTTGTACCCTGCACATCAACTCTGTACTGGTACCCCTTGTACTGTATATAGCCAAGTTATCATCACTCATTGTGTTATGTAGTTAGATTGGTAAAAACATTGCCAAATTGATTGTATGATGGTGCAATTGATTTATTAATGCATACAATAGCTGCCTCTAAAAAATGTTGACCTAAAAATTGTCTAAATGGAATGATATTGAACTCAAAAGATGCCCAATGATTGAACAGAGCAGTAGCTGAGTTTATCTGTTTGGATCAACTGTCATTCTGACTTTGGCTAATACGCCTTCTTTTTTTGTTGGAGTATCGTGATGGTATGGAGTATCGGGATACTCAACCTGGTATTGAAGTAAAAATTCTGGCATCGTGACAACACTATGAACTTCACATGTTGGTGCTCATGGGTCCTTTTAGATGGAAATGTCCCTATCCAGTTTTCACCCCCAGCTCGGTGCCAATGGAGATGATATGAGGTGAGGAGGCTATTTTAGGTCATTCAAATGCAGCCGTGGTACCACCACCAGTGTTGTGTGCTCTAAGGTGGCATAGGACGACCCCTGGTCTATGTGCCATAAAATAAGATACAGTTACACAGTGCCAGGTTTTCCTCTGGGCTGGGTGGTGAAGTGGGTCCACTTCCCTATCTTTATAGATATGAATTACCTATCCGAATAGTTATGTTTACGGACTCACCAGACATACGAACTGAACTCGCCTCTGCCGCCAAATGAGTGGCATTTTGAGGTTGTTATCTTGTCATAAACGGACAGATGACCTCGTGCAAACCCAGGACAAGTTTACTGTTGTCCCAGCAGGATGCTTTGGCTGTGTTAGTTTGACAGAAGTGTCATTCACCTAAAGTACTGGATACTGCTGAGAACCGATAGCTTACGATGTGATGTGAGATTCTAATGGCTGTAGTTATCATACTTTCTGCATGGCGCCACTGGTAATGTCTCAGTCTGGTTTCAAGAACAGTCAGTTGACGAATCTGCAGCATGAATAAGATGTTCCATAGTATTTTCTGGAAAGTTTAGCAAATTACCAGAAATGAAATGATAGTTGACATGTGACATGATTCTAGAAAACTATGCATCTCTCCATTGAAAATGCTTCCTCTCTCTCTTCCCTTCCCTCCCGGCAATGGCAGCCAAAATTGGATCCGCATGTCCCCCTGCCTACACACAAAGAAGGGACAAATAGGACAATATCCTGGTGAACTGACTCCCCCTCTTTCTTCCCTCGGGCTAGAGGAGATGAGACATTACTCTTTGTGAAGCGAAAACATGTCATAGATCATAAGGGGGGTTTTAAATACAAGAACATTTTGTGGAAGCTAATCAGAAAGAAATTGTGGTTGTGCCATCTGGAGAGTGAGGGGCTATTTTGATCTATGCTTTCAGGCACACTTTATTACTTGACATAATCAAGTCATATGCACTTCATTTAACTGTTTTCTTATCATGGAATGAAGCAATTTGTCATTATGGAGGCATGTGGTGTTTATCATATACATTTATTTGGTCAGTGTGATGGGGTCAGTAAAATGATGATCCATGTAGTTGGGTGACAGAAAGTGGGTAGGTTAGGCTATTTGTCGTTGCAAGCTGTAGCTACGTTGTTTGACTTTGTGCTTTTTTTCCCAGTTCAGACTGGACAACAAAAAAAAGACTCAAATGTACAGCCCAGGTTTGGGTTGTGGCACTGTCTTTTGAAACAACTCTACTAATGTTTTGCGCTGTTCAGTTACAACAATAATTGGATAGGATTTAAATCTAACCTGAAACACATTCGTACCTTGAGCATTCACAAACACGTCTTTAGACTCCAATTCCAGGCAGTGTCATGCAGTGTCCATATGAATTTGACATGGGTTTTAATGCATTTTAGTAATCTGGTTGGAGACTGATTTGTTTTGGTCCCGCTCCCGCCCACACCCTCAGCTTTTCATACCACACCTGCCCGCTCCTACTGGCTTTATGACTCCCACCTGCTGCTGCAAGAACTGGTCCCGAAACCAGCCGCAGTCCCGCAATGTTATTTTAGGCGTATGTGACACAGCTCACTTGCCAGCCATGGTCCCAGAAATGTTGCACCCTAAAAATCGAAATGTGTAGAAATAACCTAAAAAATAGGTTCCATTACCAGAGATTCTCAAGTGGCCAATTATATTAGGCTTGGCTATATCAGTATTAAAGGTGTCTGGTTAGACTGTAAACTCTCCTTCCAGACTCACATTAAGCATCTCCAATCCAAAATTAAATCTAGAATTGGCTTCCTATATCGCAACAAAGCATCCTTCACTCATGCTGCCAAACATACTCTCATTAAAACTGACCATCCATAGACTATAAAATAGCCTTCAACACTCTACTCAACAAACTGGATGCAGTCTATCACAGTGCAATCCGTTTTGTCACCAAAGCCCCATATACTACCCACAATTGCAACCTATACGCTCTCGTTGGTTGGTCCTCGCTTCATACTCATCGCCAAACCCACTGGCTACAGGTTATCTTCAAGTCTCTGCTAGGTAAAGCCCCGCCTTATCTCAGCTCTCTGGACATCATAGCAGCACGCTCTCCAGCGGGTATATCTCACTGGTCACCCCCAAAGCCAATTCCTCCTTTGGTCATCTTTCCTTCCAGTTCTCTGCTGCCAATGACTGGAACGAACTGCAAAAATCTCTGAAGCTGGAGACTCATATCTCCCTCACTAGCTTTAAGCACCAGCTGTCAGAGCAGCTCACAGATCACTGCACCTGTACATAGCCCATCTGTAAACAGCCCATCTATCTACCTACCTCATCCCCATACAGTATTTACTTTTTTATCTTGCTCCTTTGCACCCCAGTATCTCTACTTGCATATTCATCTTCTGCACATCTACCATTCCAGTGTTTAATTGCTACATTGTAATTACTTCGTCACCATTGCCTTACCTCCCTTATCTTACCTCATTTGTACTCACTATAGACTTTTTGTTTTCTTTTGTTCTACTGTATTATTGACTATGTTTTGTTTATTCCATGTGTAACTCTGTGTTGTTGTATGTGTCAAATTGCTATGCTTTATCTTGGCCAGGTCGCAGTTGCAAATGAGAACTTGTTCTCAACTAGCCTACCTGGTTAAATAAAGGTTAAATAAATCAAAATAAAATTACTGGACTATATCAGCCAATAGGCTAGACATACAGTAGTTTGAAGAGAGCACAGTTGGAGAGAGCGTGCACTGACACTTCTCTTGAGCTACCTTTTGCATTAGCCTACTATTTTTAAGGAGCTTGACGATCTTCAAAAGGAGACAAATATGGGTGATCAACATTTATTTCTATGCAATATAGCCTAATCATATTTAGGAAGTTAATTTAATTGAAAGATAACTGCCCTGTGCTTCTCTGCCCATGCATAGCTATAGCCTACTCTATTTAACTGTGATCACATGTGCACCTGATCTTGCATGCCCAACTAGGAGAGGAGAGGTATGGCTACTGAACTTAAAGCAGCATGAAGTATGAGAGAGGACACTTGCACATTCTCTTTAGCTACGCTTTGCATATAGGATATAGACACATTTTTTAGAAGCAGGATGATTTGCAGGCAGTGACAAATAAATGGGTTCATTGAAAAGGAAAATGCTCAACACTCGCTCACCATGGTATGTGTGTTGCACATTTTTCTTTTTCAATCGTGATCACATTTTTGGATTGCACCTCGATCATGATCACATTTTGGATTGCATCTTGACTCACGTTGAGCGCGCTCCACTTCTTTCCATTATCAATATTTATTTACAGACACTCTAGTAAAACCATAGCCTAATCATATTGAAGTTAATTTCCTTGGAAAGATATCTGCCACCTGATTCTCTGCCCATGCATAGGCAGCCTACTCTATTTCATTGAGACCACACATTTATCTCACACTTTCAGCTAGGAGAGGAGAGGTAGGCTACTAAAATTGAAGCAGTGAATTCCACAGTGTGTGAATGTGACAAAGATGTGCTTTTAATACAATTTATAGGAAAACACATACAAAGCAAGAGGGCCAACAGTTTCCCTTCCCCCAAAAATGAATCCCAAAGTTGTCTGGGTTGCCCTCAGCATGAAAAATGATGACCAGCAGGTCCCGCGTGATGCCCTCTAGTGTGAACCCCATGGAGGTTCGAGGTCAGGATCCACTACTGTTGCCATCCAGACCAAGACTGTGGTGAGGAGCAGGGCAGGTGCACAGACGCAGGGATGCACACACACTCGAACCCATCTGCTTCTGTCTGGAGCAGGATTCTGTAAGCAGTATTCTGTCTCACCCCTCGTTCAGGAACGGGAACACGGCATGGTATCACCTTTCATTAACACCCCCACACACTACACACACACACATTCCACCACTACCAAATGGTAACAAAATAGCAGATGACTCCTCCCATGTGCTCAACTCAGAGTTTGTTCTCATTCAGGAATGTGCAATGTATGTGTGTGGCCTACATGTGTGTTGGTAGCTTCGGTCATCAAAATTGTTATAACAATTATAATAAATGCAACCTTTGGACAATGGATGAATACACTCCAAACCTTTTTAGAAATGTTTTTATCCATTTATCCATTGACTGAATTATATCACATAAAACATTTTACTGGCACGGACAAATAATGAATGGAGTTCAGGGATTTTGGTGGGAATTCGGGTATTACATTTTTTTGCCAAGTTGCACTTTTTTATGCAATTATATATACTTTTTCTAATGGTATTTTTTTTTTTAAATGTTCAAATAAAGAAAAGTATGTGTGCCTTGTTAAGTACACTGGGTGTATTTTCATATATGAATAGATTAACATAAAGGGGTGGACCAGGGCTGCAACCAACAAAAACGTGCTATGTCTAGGCCTATCTGTGCTGTCTATACTGCTTCATTAATTAATTACTTGTTCCATAATTCAATTGTGTAAATAGCAGGATGCCCTTGGATTAAAAATCAACATGCTTGGCTCTAGATTACACCTATCTATACATACTTTACATTGTTTGCAAGTCAGATATATCACTATAATCTGAGTGTTCATTTTCGGAAGTTGCTTTCATTTCAGCATATATAATTTGTGAACATTTCCATTGTGTTAATCTCTACGGGATTGGTGTCTCTCCACCGGGACGGTTGAGCTAATGTGCGCTAATGTGATTAGCATGACGTTGTAAGTAACAAGAACATTTCCCAGGACATTGACATGTCTTATATGGGCAGAAAGCTTTACATTATTGTTAATCTAACTGCACTGCTCTGCACTGCATTTACCGTTTCTTTTACAGTGAAAAAAAGACCATGCTATTGTTTGAGGTGAGTGCACAACAACAAACATTTTACACATTTGATACGTTCACCTCTGAAGGTATATAATGTACTTACATTCAGTCATCTTGCTCTGATTTGTCATCCTGAAGGTCCCAGGCATAAAATGTATCATAGTTTTGCTTGATAAAATAAATGTTTATATTAAAATGTAGGAACTGGGTTCTAAAGTTTGAACCCCTGCTGTTTCCACAAACTTCAAAGTGTTACCTTTCAAATTGCTTACTTTTTAAAATTCCACAGAAAATGAACACCCATCAAAATCAGTTTTCTCTTTCTTGTGATGTAATTGTCGAAAAGAGGCATTAAATACCAGACGAAGCGTTCTTATCGATTGAACGGAAAGACGATGTATTCCATTGAGCACATTTCAGCCATTACCTGGGTGTGTTTGATAGGTCATTAAAAACATTTCCGCAGTCTGTGTATTAACGTTACTTAATGGGAAAAAAGGACAGGTACAAACAAGAGTATGAAAGAGTCGCAGAAGTAAAATGAAAGCAGTCAATCAAGTAAGATTTAAGTGACAAGGTTCTACGCCCCTCAAACAAAAATATGTCTGAAAAAGACAGATTCTCAGTTGGGCGGGGGCATGCGCGTTACTAGTGTTGGTGGATATGTCCTAATGTGTGTTAAGCTGTTACTGTTACACCCTGATCTGTTTCACCTGTCTTTGTGATTCTCTCCATCCCCCCTCTAGGTGGCACCCATTTTCCCCATTATCCCCTGTGTTCTCTGTTTGATGCCAGTTCGTATTGTTTGTTCATGTCAACCAGCATTTTGTGTCTTAGCTCCTGCTTTTTCTAGTCTATTTTCTCGCCCTCCTGGTTTTGACCCTTGCCTGTCCTAACTCCAAGCCCGCCTGCCTGACCATTCTGCCTGCCCCTGACCCTGAGCCTGCCTACTGACCTGTACCTTTTCCCTCTCTGGAATATACCGACCTCTGCCTTACCCTGACCCTGAGCCTCCCTGCCGCCCGGTTTCGTTGCCTCACCTCTTGTTTACTGACCCCTGCCTGCCTTGACCTGTCTATTGCCTACCCCTGTTGAAATCTTAAACTATTGTTTATTCGAAGTGGTCTGCAGCTGGGTCTTACCTTCATACCTGATAGTACGAACTGGCCATGACTGACCCAGAACACCCGGACCAGCTGCACAATGCCATCTCATCACGAGAAATTGCTTAGTGGGCTGATGGAGGGGGTCCAAATGTTGGCTGAGCGCCATGACCGGGTGTTGAACATGCTGCTGGAACAATTCCGCATGTCGTCTGGGGGGCAGCCTTCCACGGTGGTAACCCCACCGCAACTCGGCAGTTAGTAGCGCCGCCCACCGGCTACTCCACCTTCCCAGAAGCCCCGGTTACCTCCTCCCGGAACTCTTTAATGGAGAGCCGAGCACCTGTCGGGCGTTTCTAGCTCAGTTTGCTCTCATTTTCGAGCTTCAGCCATCCTCCTCCCCCTCAGATCGCTTAAAAATAGCCTACCTCATCATGCTGATGTCTGGAAGGGTTCTCACCTGGGCTACCACCGTATGGGAACAGCAGCCGTATGCGCTGGCATGGAGGGGTTTGTGGGTGAGGTGAGGAAGGTGATGCCCCGTTCTCCGGGAGAGTAGCTGCCCGGAAGCTAATCCAGCTCCAACTATGCGGCGGATTCCCGTAAATTGGCAGCGGAGAGTGCGTGGAACCCGGAAGCACTGTTCGACATGTTCCTGCATGGCGTCTTGGAGGGGGTTATGGACGAGCTTGCGGCTCGGGAGTTACCTACACATTTAGACTCCCTCATCGCTTTAGCCATCCGCATTGATGGGCAATTGTGGGAACAACAGATGGAGAGGAAATTCGATTTCACTCGCATGTCCAGGGATTCCACTTCGCCTCCAAGTCATCCCGGAAGGCCCTGACGGTCCTGTGGCCGAGAGCACCCGAGATTTCCCAACCTCCCTCGAGAGACACCAAGGAGGGCCGAGGCACTGTTTCCCGAGCCAATGCAATTATGCAGGGCTGGGCTGTCGCCAGCGGAACGGCAAGACCGGATCAGCACAAGGAGCTGTCTGTATTGCGGGACTTTTGTCATTTTGTGTCCTCGTGCCCGGTAAAAGACCAGGCTCACCGGTAGGAGCGAGTACTCTGGTGGGCCATATGGGGAACTTTTCTGCTTCCCTTACTCGTATCCCTTTTCATGTCATGCTGCTGTGGGGAAACCAGTCCAAATCTCTCCGGGTACTCATTGACTCTGGGGCCGATGAGAGCTTTTTGGATGCCACACTGGCTTCTGAGCTGAACATCCCCACATTCCCGTGGATGTTAACGCGTTGGACGGGCGCTCTATAGGTCGGGTCACCATAACGCCACTCCCATCAACCTACGTGTGTCAGGGAATCACAGCGAGACCATTTAGTTCCTGCTCATCAAGTCTCCCCAAATCCCTGTGGTTTTGGGATTCTCCTTGCTCCAGCGTCACAACTAGAGGTCGACCGATTATGATGTTTCAACGGCGATACCGATTAATCGGACAATACATTTCGTTTTACAATTTTTTATTTTTTATTTTTAATAGATGACAACTACAACAATACTGAATGAACACTTATTTTAATTTAATATAATACATCAACAAAATCAATTTAGCCTCAAATAAATAATGAAACATGTTCAATTTGGTTTAAATAATGCAAAAAAGTGTTGGAGAAGAACGTAAAAGTGCAATATGTGCCATGTAAAAAAGCTAACGTTTAAGTTCCTTGCTCAGAACATGAGAACATATGAAAGCTGGTGGTTCCTTTTAACATGAGTCTTCAATATTCTCAGGTAATAAGTTTTAGGTTGTAGTTGTTATAGGAATTATAGGACTATTTCTCTCTCTGCGATTTGTATTTCATATACCTTTTGACTATTGGATGTTCTTAAAGGCACTTTAGTATTGCCAGTATAGCTTCTGTCTTTCTCCTCGCCCCTAACTGTACTCGAACCAGGAACACATCGACAACAGCCACCCTCGAAGCAGCGTTACCCATGCAGAGCAAGGGGAATAACCACTCCAAGTATCAGAGCGAGTGACATTTTGAAACGCTATTAGCGCGCACCCCGCTAACTAGCTAGCCATTTCACATCGGTTACACCTGCCTAATCTCCGGAGTTGATAGGTTTGAAGTCATAAACAGGTCAATGCTTGAAGCATTGCAAAGAGCTGCTGGCAAACGAACGAAAGTGCTGTTTGAATGAATGCTTACGAGCCTACTGGTGACTACCACAGCTCAGTCAGACTGCTCTATCAAATCATAGACTTAATTTTAACATAATAACACACAGAAATGGGAGCCTTAGGTCATTAATATGGTCAAATCCGGAAACTATAATTTCGAAAACAAAACATTTATTCTTTCTGTGAAATACGGAACTGTTCCATATTTTATGTAATGGGTGGCATCCATAAGTCTAAATGTTCCTGTTACATTGCACAATGTTATGTCATAATTACGTAAAATTCTGGCAAATTAGGCGGCCCAAACTGTTGCATATACAGTGGGGCAAAAAGTATTTAGTCAGCCACCAATTGTGCAAGTTCTCCCACTTAAAAAGATGACAGAGGCCTGTAATTTTCATCATAGGTACACTTCAACTATGACAGACTATGAGAAAATAAATCTAGAAAATCACATTGTAGGATTTTTTATGAATTTATTTGCAAATTTTGGTGGAAAATAAGTATTTGGTCACCTACAAACAAGCAAGATTTCTGGCTCTCACAGAAATGTAACTTCTTCTTTAAGAGGCTCCTCTGTCCTCCACTCGTTGCCTGTATTAATGGCACCTGTTTGAACTTGTTATCAGTATAAAAGACGCCTGTCCACAACCTCAAACAGTCACACTCCAAACTGCACTATGACCAAGACCAAAGAGCTGTCAAAGGACACCAGAAACAAAATTGTAGACCTGCACCAGGCTGAGAAGACTGAATCTGCAATAGGTAAGCAGCTTGGTTTGAAGAAATCAACTGTGGGAGCAATTATTAGGAAATGGAAGATATACTAGACCACTGATAATTATCACAAGAACAGCGAGCAAAAATATTGGGAGAATGGGAGAATGTTGGGAGAATGTCATATGGTCGGATGAAACCAAAATATAAC
The DNA here is from genome assembly GCF_057628025.1 of Oncorhynchus mykiss. Classification (NCBI taxonomy): domain Eukaryota; kingdom Metazoa; phylum Chordata; class Actinopteri; order Salmoniformes; family Salmonidae; genus Oncorhynchus; species Oncorhynchus mykiss. The sequence continues at coordinate 47,931,003 of NC_143025.1, forward strand.
TTTTTGGTACAAACTCAACTTGTTGTGTTTGGAGGACAAAGAATGCAGAGTTGCATCCAAAGAACATCATACCTACTGTGAAGCATGGGGGTGGAAACATCATGCTTTGGGGCTGTTTTTCTGCAAAGGGACCAGGACAAATGATCCATGTAAAGGAAAGAATGAACTTCGGCCATGTATCGTGAGATTTTGAGTGAAAACCTCCTTCCATCAGCAAGGGCATTGAAGATGAAACGTGCCTGGGTCTTTCAGCATGACAATCATCCCAAACACACCGCCTGGCAACGAAGGAGTGGCTTCGTAAGAAGCATTTCAAGGTCCTGGAGATCTCCAGATCTCAACCCCATAGAAAATCTTTGGAGGGAGTTGAAAGTCTGTGTTGCCCAGCAACAGCCCCAAAACATCACTGCTCTAGAGGAGATCTGCATGGAGGAATGGGCCAAAATACCAGCAACAGTGTGTGAAAACCTTGTGAAGACTTACAGAAAACGTTTGACCTCTGTCATTGCCAACAAAGGGTATATAACAAAGTATTGAGATAAACTTTTGTTATTGACCAAATACTTATTTTCCACCATAATTTGCAAAATAAATTCATTAAAAATCCTACAATGTGATTTTCTGGATTTTTTTTCTCAATTTGTCTGTCATAGTTGAAGTGTACCTATGATGAAAATTACAGGCCTCTCTCATCTTTTTAAGTGGGAGAACTTGCACAATTGGTGGCTGACTAAATACCTTTTTGCCTGCCCCACTGTACACTGACTCTGCGTGCAATGAACGCAAGAGAAGTGACACAATTTCAACTGGTTAATATTGCCTGCTAACATGAATTTCTTTCAGCTAAATATGCAGGGTTAAACATCTATTCTTCGGTTTATTGGTTTTAAGAATGTTTATGGTTAGGTACAGTCGTGCAACGATTGTGCTTTTTTCGCAAATATGCTTTTGTTAAATCATCCCCCGTTTGACAAAGTTGGCTGTTTTTGTTAGGAAGAAATAGTCTTCACAGATAAATATGCAGGTTTAAAAATATATACTTGTGTATTGATATTAAGAAAGGCATTGATGTTTATGGTTAGGTACACATTGGAGCAACGACAGTCCTTTTTCCGAATACGCACCGCATCGACACGCGGCGCAGGGATGCAGAAGGTGGCGCAGGGATTCAGCTTAAGGTCCAGGGCAGAATGTTGGACAGAAAAACCCCCACCAACAGCCCCCACCATGAACTGACGGGAAGGGTCCAGATTAACCAGGATCAGAGCCATGATGAAGCAGTGTTTAAGGTACCGGAACACCCGGTTCATGGCCGTGGACCATGTGAACAGAACCTTGGTAGAGGTGAGTGCAGACACAGGGAGGGCAGGGTGCTATAAGCCCGGATAAAACGCAGATAAAAGTACTCCAGGAAGCGTTGCAGCTGCACCATGGACATAGGCTGAGGCCAATCCACCACCGCTTTCACCTCAGCATCAATTTTGAAGCTCACAGGAGAGATGATGTAGACCAGAAATAGTATGGTGGAGCAATGGAATTCACACGTTCTGCCTAAACGAACAACTGGTTCTCCAGAAGGCACTGGAGAACCTGCCGGACATGGAGCACGTGTTCTTGGAGGGAGCGGGAGAAGACAATGATATCATCAATGTAGACGAAGACTAACCGGTTCAGCATGTCGCGGAGAACGTCATTCACCAGAGCCTGGAACAAAGGCAGGGGTGTTGGTAAGGCCAAAGGGAATGACCAGATATTTGCAGTGGCCGCTAGCCATGTTGAAGGCGGCCTTCCACTCGTGGTGGTGAGAAATCACGATGTGGGGAATCGGGAGATTCTCGCGTTGAAGATGGCATTGGAGGAATGGAGGCACTGGCTCGTAGGGGCGGAACATCCGTTCATTGTGTGGACCGACCATACAAACCTGGAGTATCTTCGCACCACCAAGCGCCTCAACTCCAGGCAGTCGAGATAGGCCCTGCTGTTTACCCGGTTCAACTTTCCCTCCTATCGGCCGGGGTCCAAGAACGTGAAGCCGGATGCCCTGTCTCGCCGCTATAACCCCATGGTCCTGATTCCAGGAGGTCCCATGAGCTGTTGCTATCGATAAGGTGTCTGATTCACCATTTTCACCTCGATTAGAAGTAGAGAAACTTTTGTCAGAGGTTGCTTGTTGTGAGCGCTGAGGGAACTTTATACACTTCGCCAGATGATTCTGCATCTTTGCTGCATTCTTCACATATGATTTGGCACATAATTTGCAAATGTACACAGCTTTTCCCTCTACATTAGCTGCAGTGAAATGTCTCCACACATCAGATAGAGTCCGTGCCATTTTCCATACAATTCCATGTACAGATGAATAGTTAAGCAGTTAGATTAAACAACTCCTGTGTAAGATACATGTTTTAAAATGAAACATGTATGGAAACAGGTGAATTAACACTCAGTTAGCAGGTTCAAGCAATCTTTTTATTTTATTTATTTCACCTTTATTTAACCAGGTAGACAAGTTGAGAACAATTTCTTATTTACAATTGCAACCTGGCCAAGATAAAGCAAAGCAGTTCGACACATACAACGACACAGAGTTACACATGGAGTAAAACAAACATACAGTCAATAATACAGTATAAACAAGTCTATATATTTTAAACCCACATGGTAGCAAAAACTAACTAGCAGAAGTTGTTAACAAGTTAGAAATTATTTAAACACACTTTGCTGTAGGCTACCATTTACTAGTTAACAAAAAATGTCATATAAAATATATTCACTCCACCCGGTATTGTAATCAAAACTTACCAGAAAGTATGTAGTCCTTGGCTGAGACAGTTTAGTAGTGTGGGCTCAATAGGATTTCATTAGTGTGCAAGATCTTGAGAATCAGCTATACATGTGATGGAAGAATGCACTATGCATGCAGAGGTTTGCCACAAGACCTAGAATTTCCTTATGTGTATCCCACAAAAAAGGTTCACTGTTATAAGCTAACTTTTTTGAGCAAAATTCCCCAAATTCCAGGGCTTAACTTCCCATGGAACATTTCTGGATATTTACCAGAAAGTTTCTGACCTTTTGCAACCCTAGCTGCCCTAGCTACTACTACCAGGTGCTTCTGCTGCCTCTACTCTGGAACAGGAGCAATGACTCTCATGCAGCTGCCCTGGCCAATGGGTTGGTTTGGTGGCTAGTCAGACCACTCAGCCTGCATGCCTGGCAGCTTTTATAAATGGGGCATGCCCAAAACCTATATATATAAAATGACATTAATCGTCGTCAATCACTGTCATTTAAAATACGACGTCTGTGTCGTCAATCATCCCATTCTTATCGGCAGAGTCAACAGCCTTGATTTCTCAAATGACTGCCTTGCCTGGTTCACCAAACACTTCAGACAGAGTTCAGTGTGTCAAATCGGAGGGCCTGTTGTCCGGACCTCCGGCAGTCTCTATGGGGGTGCCACAGGGTTCAATTCTCGGGCCGACTCTTTTCTCTATATACATCAATGATGTCGCTCTTGCTGCTGGTGATTCTTTGATCCTTCAACTGATCGCTGCCCGCACCTGCCCTCCCATCCAGCATCACTACTCTGGACGGTTCTGACTTAGAATATGTGGACAACTACAAATACCTAGGTGTCTGGTTAGACTGTAAACTCCCCTTCCAGACTCACATTAAGCATCTCCAATCCAAAATTAAATCTAGAATCTGCTTTCTATTTCGCATCAAAGCATCCTTCACTCGTGCTGCCGAACATACATACCATCGTAAAACAGACTATCCTGCCGATCCTTGACTTCGGTGATGTCTTTTACAAAATAGCCTCCAAGACTCTACTCAGCAAATTGGATACAGTCTATCACAGTGCCATCCGTTTTGTCACCAAAGCCCCATATACTACCCACCACTGCGACCTATATGCTCTCGTTGGCTGGCCCTTGCTTCATATTCGTTGCCAGACCCACTGGCTCCAGGTCATCTATAAGTCTTTGCTAGGTAAATCCCCACCTTATCTCAGGTCACCATAGCAGCACCCACCCGTAGCACACGCTCCAGCAGGAATATTTCACTGGTCACCCCCAAAGCCAATTCCTCCTCTTACTTTCCTTTCAGTTCCCTGCTGCCAATGTCTAGAACGAATTGCAAAAATCACTGGCGCTTGAGACTTATATCTCCCTCACGAAATTTAAGCACCAGCTGTCAGAGCAGCTCCCAGATCACTGCACCTCTACATAGCCCATCTGTAAACAGCCCATCCAACTTCCTCATCCCCATACTGTTATTTATTTATTTTTTGCTCATTTGCACCCCAGTATCTCTACTTGCACATCTATCACTCCAGTGTTTAATTGCTAAATTGTAATTAATAGGCCACTATTGTATATTCAATGTCCAATTTGTTAACCATCTACCAATCACTGCACTTCTTTATGAGGCTTTTGAACATCTCCCTGGTCTTTGTAGTTGATTCTGTACTTAAAATGTAATACTTGAAAAAATAAATAATGTCAACCCCTATTATTTCAATTATTAAGACAAATTTGACTTCTGAACTGATTGAGGCTTGCCTAAACAAAGGGGGTGAATACTTATGTTATGACTTTATTTTAGTTATTAATTTGTAAACATTTGTAGAATTTTCTTTTCTCTTTGATCTACACAAAATATTTGATAATGTCAATGACAAAAAAATATAATTACATCTATTTAAATCCCACTTTGTAACACAACAAAATGTGAAAAAAGTTCCAAGGGGTGTAGACTTTTTGTAGGCGCTATGTGTCAGAAGGGCTGCTGTATGCATTACACACACGCACGCACGCACGCACGCACGCACGCACGCACGCACGCACGCACGCACGCACGCACGCACGCACGCACGCACGCACGCACGCACGCACGCACGCACGCACGCACGCACGCACGCACGCACGCACGCACGCACGCACGCACGCACGCACGCACGCACACACACACACACACACACACACACACACACACACACACACACACACACACACACACACACACACACACACACACACACACACACACACACACACACACACACACACACACACACACACACACACACACACACACACACACACACACACACACAGGTCCATAATGTCTGGCTTTTTCAGTTCTGCCCACAAATCTTCTATGGGATTGAGGTCAGGACGTTGATGGCTACTCCAATACCTTGACTTTGTTGTCCTTAAGCTATTTTGCCACAACTTTGGATGTATGCTTGAGGTCATTGTCCATTTGAAAGACCCATTTGCGACCAAGCTTTTACTTCCTGACTGATGTCTTGAGATGTTGCTTCAATATATCCACATAATTTTCCTCCTCATGATGCCATCTTTTGTGAAGTGCACCAGTCTTTGGCAAGTGTTCGGCTTGCAAGCGTCCCCCTTTTTCCTCCAAGCATAACGATGGTCATTATGGCCAAACAGTTCTATTATTCTTTCATCAGACCAGAGGACATTTCTCCAAAACGTACAATCTTTGTCCCCATGTGCAGTTGCAAACCGTAGTTTGGCTTTTTTATGGTGGTTTTGGAGCAGTGGCTTCTTCCTTGTTGGGCGGCCTTTCAGGTTATGTCAATATAGGACTCCTTTTACTATGGATATAGATACTTTTGTACTTTGGTTTCCTCCAACATCGTCACATGGTCCTTTGCTGTTGTTCTGGGAATGATTTGCACTTTCCTCCTTCCTGAGCTGTATGATGGCTGCGTGGTCCCATGGTGTTTATACTTGCGTACTGTTTGTACAGATGAACGTGGTACCGTCAGGCGTTTGGAAAATGCTCCCAAGGATGAACCAGACTTGTGGAGGTCTACAATTTTCTTCTGAGGTCTTGGCTGATTACTTTAGATTTTTCCATGATGTCAAGCAAAGAGGTACTGAGTTTGAGGGTAGGCCTTGAAATACATTCACAGGTACACCTCCAACTGACTCAAATTATGTCAATTAGCCTATCAGAAGCTTCTAAAGCCATTGCATAGTTTTCTGGAATTTTCTAATCGGTTTAAATGCACTTGACTGTGTATGTAAACTTCTGACACACTGGAATTGTGATACAGTAAATTATAAGTGAAATAATCATTCTGTAAACAATTGTTGGTAAAATTGCCAAAACTATAGTTTGTTAACAAGAAATTTGTGGAGTGGTTGGAAAAATGACTTTTATGGCTCGAACCTAAGTGTATGTAAACTTCCGACTTCAACTGTATGCGTCGTATAGGCTAGTGTGTGAGTGAATATGTGTGTGTTCTTTTGAGCAAGAACTATTCATTTATCGGATTTCAAACCAGTCATGCAGGTATTAGCGGCTGCTAGAGCAGACAGGGATTGGATGATAAATGCTAGGCTTAATCTGTGTTCCGGAAACAAGTCCGCTGATAGTCTGCCCTGTGAGTTTGAAGGTGTTTCGCACTCAATCGGATTCTTTGTGTTTATGTCAATCCCTACTAATCTGTGTGTGTCTTACAGTTGCAGGCAGATTGATCCACTGGAAAGCACCTTTTCGGGAGGTAGACAAGGACAGAGCGGTGGTGCACGTCTCAGAGGCTTTGAGACCCAGGGCTTGCCGAGCTAGTGGGTTGCTGCCAAAAACCAACACGGAAAGAGCCTGAAACAGTTTGCCTGGGTGGCAGCATCACATCTTCAGACCCAGGAAAATGGCACGCCTGGGAGGCAGTCAAAACCAGAAAGCTGCATGCTTGGGGGACAGTCACTTACATTAAACAGCACAGCGGCAGGCCTGAATGGTTTCTGGAACTTAAGAGGAGCGCGCTGCATTAGGGGCTGAGATGGACTAATAAGGGAGCCTGGGTTGCATCATCGGCCAATAATAGCTCACCACGAGGAAAGGGCTGTAAGAAGAACAGTAAGACCCAGCAGAGCGCGGTGATCAGAACAATCCACTGGTGAGTTCTCTGGTTCCTTCCCACTTGGCCCTTTCTCGCCGCCTTATGATGCAGTGGGTGAAACAACAGAAGTAGTAGGAATAGGGCCTGGTTGGATAGCTCAGAGCTTCAGCTCTTTTATATTTGTATCTGCACATGGAATTTGAGGAGTAGGGGCAAAGTTATCTCAAGGTTTATGGTATAGAGTTAGGGTGCTCTTAAGGTGCTCTTGAGTCAAGGAGTTTCTCAAAACGCGGTCGACTAACTTATTTCCCAACATGAGTAGCCTGAGTAAACCAGTCCATCCACTGCCTCTTGTGTGTTGTCTGGCTGTGGCGTTAATCCACTGGAAGCTCCCTGTACCCCTGACCCTTTGATTGGCTAATCCTCTTTGACCCGCCAGGTGGCGTGAGAGTTTCTGGGAGAGAGATTCAAAGTGGAGGAGGAGCTAGACTGTCCGAGATCGAAGTGACTGATCCAACTGAACAGGGCCCATGTTCAAAAACCATCTCTTAGTAGGAATGCTGATGGAGGATCAGGTCCTCCTTTTCCATATAATCCTATTCATTATGATCTATTAAAGGTTAAACTGATCCAAGATCAGCACTCTTTATGAATACGCGACCTGGTCCTTTGTTCGAGCCCTTTTCTGTATGCCTTTTAACATGACTGTGCTAGTGCACTCCGGATTGTTTGTTTGTGGGGCTATGGCTATATCCCACTGCTGACACCAATCTGGCACATTTGGTGTGGACACACCTCGGAGTTGATGTTTGACTGTTGTACGTCATAGTCTAAGACAAAATCAGAAACCAGAACCCTAGGCCGACCAATCAGAGAGGCTCCTGCCATGGAGAGTTCACCTTACGGAACTTGTGGAAAGCTATGTGTTTGTGTGTTTGTGAGCGTGCTAGCATGTGTGCTTCTGTGTGTGCTCGCATCTGTGTGTGCGTTTGTGTCCGTCTGTCTGTGTGCATGTGTTAGGGCTGGGACTATACCAGTATTATGATAATTGTTAGTATCATGGCAAGGAAACAAAACACAAAGTGTATGTAACTTTTTTGGGGGAAAACATCCCTAATGTTGGAAACAAACATTATGTTGTCATCCAGACTCACGTGTTTATTTTTTTTACAAGCAGCAGGTTTTTGAAGGACCAAAGAGTTTGGTATGCTTCGCGTTTACATTTTTTGGCATGGAAAGAATATTGTGATACTGGTATCGTCAAAGTGTCTGTGTCTGTCTCTGTGTGTGTGTGTCCGTGCCTGCTGAAGCTCAGCGTGTGTCCAGACTACAGAGTGCAAACCGGGTTAAAGGTAGATGCTTTCATCATACAGATCAATGTTACCAGTCAGAGACGACAAGCAGGTCGCCTGGAGAATCTATGACACTTGCCTATATCCCTACAACTAGTGTTGTCACGATACCAGAATTTTGACTTGGATACCTACACCAGGTTTAGTATCGCACTATACAATACCAAAACAATACCACACAAAAAAAAATGCGCATTAGCCAAAGTCACAGAATGGCACTTGATCCAGACAAAAAAAACTCAGCTACTGCTCTTTCATTCCATTTGAATTTTTTTCTGTCAATTATTGAGGCAGCCATGTATGCATTAATTTAATCAATTATACAATAAATGTTACTTTTAGTTTTACCAATCTAATTGAAAAACAGCATAATGCTAATCATTTATTTGAATGGTAAGTCTCTATTGATAAACTGAGTAAATCAAAAGGTAGCCTGTATTGACAATACTTTACAATACAGGTCAGTGCATATTATTCAATAGCAGTATGTGCATGCATTGATTTTTATTGAGCTTGTTTTAGCTGATTTCAAGGGGCTACAGATGACAAATAATCACTTCCATTTAGGACTTATTTTATTTGAAACTTTAAAGAGAAGGAAAGTTGGCCTACAATTAACTACCGGGATCTTCTTGCATTGTAATGTGTTCTGGCCTGTAAGGACTTTGTTTTGTGAAAACAGTAATGAACAGTTTCTACATTTCTACATGCCGTGTTGCATTATTCAAGTGTGTCAATTCTGTGCAGCATGCATGGGGACTGGGGAGCAAATGAAGCCCAGACAGCTCTGGCAATGAATGAGTAAGTGGATCAGGCTTTGCTCTTCGCGCTATAAATGGGCTGTGCTGATAGACTTGATCCTCTCAATCTCTTTAGACATATTTGACAGAAGTACCGAATGTAACAGTCCAGTCTCTATTGGGTAGAGATGGGTTGGGTGTTCTGGGTAAGGAATGTGACAGCCTGCCTGGGACAGATGGAGATTGTTATTGGGTTTGTGGGGGGCCTTGTGGCTCGTGAAAAGAGGGCATGGTCTTCAACTCATTAACATCCCGTCTCCTACCCTAACCAGGCTCCCTCCCTGTACATTAAATACACTGAGTGTTTTTTGGGTGGATGGAGGGAGTGATGGAGGGCGAGGCACCAGTGAGGTGTAGACTGCTCCCAGATGGCCAGGCCTGCATCGGGGTTTGAGAGCAAAACATTCTCAACACTTCATAAATCCCACCTGGGTCCTACTGCTCTACTGCTGCGGCTGCTGGGGAGTTTCAGGCCAAACACACTCCGGAACATTCCGCCCACCACACCACTGCTCTGAAATAATACTGACTGGTCTAGCCCTGGTTGTGGCCGCGGTCATGAGCACTAGATTGTTCCACAGATAGACCTACAGTATAGTTAAAGTAAACCTTCATGCTCCATTATGACATTTGGCCTGTAGTCAGTCAGATTCCTGATTTAAAGGAACAGTTCACGCCAAAATTAATGTTTGAGATGAGTTCATGGCATGACCCATGCCATCTGTTGTGTGGATGAGGCTGTATATCTTCTGTCATAATTTCCCACCACTGCGACCTGTATGCTTTCGTTGGCTGCCCCTCGCTACGTATTCATCGCCAAACTCACTGGCTCCAGGACATCTGTAAGTCTTTGCTAGGTTAAGCCCTGCCTTATCTCAGCTCGCTGGTCACCATAGCAGCACCCACCCATAGCACACTCTCCAGCAGGTATATTTCACTGGTCATCCCCAAAGCCAACACCTCCTTTGGCCACCTTTACTTCCAGTTCTCTGCTGCCAATGACTGGAAGAAATTGCAAAAATCACTGAAGCTGGAGACTTATCTCCCTCACTAACGTTAAGCATCAGCTGTCAGAGCAGCTAACCTGTACACAGCCCATCTGTAAATAGCACACCCAACTACCTCATCCCCATATTGTTATTTTTTGTTGTTGTTGCTCTTTTGCACCCCAGTATCTCTACTTGCGCATCATCATCTGCACATCTATCACTCCAGTGTTAATACCAAATTGTAATTATTTCGCCACTATGGCCTATTTTTGCCTTGCCTCCCTAATCTTACTACATTTGCACACACTATACATAGATTTTTCTATTGTGTTATTGACTGTACATTTGCTTATCCCATGTGTAACTCTGTTGTTGTTTGTGTCGCACTGCTTTGCTTTATCTTGGCCAGGTCGCAGTTGTAAATGAGAACTTGTTCTCATCTGGCCTACCTGGTTAACCTTTCTGGCGCAGGCGTTCCGCTAGCAACCCACCTCTACAACATCCGGTGAAATTGCAGAGCGCCAAATTCAAAATACAGAAAGTCATAATAGACATTCATAAGAAATACAAGTGTTATACATCGGCTTAAAGATTAACTTCTTGTTAATCCAGCCGCTTTGTCAGATTTCAAAAAGGCTTTACGGCGGACAGTAAAGGAATTACAAAAGTCAGAAATAGCGATTAAAATGAATCACTTACCTTTGAAGATCTTCATATGGTTGCAGTCACAAGAGTCCCAGCTACACAATAAATGTTGGTTTTGTTCGATTAAAGTCCCTCCTTATATCCCAAAAGCTCCGTTTTGTTGGCGCGTTTTGTTCAGTAATCCACTGGCTCAAAGGCAGTCAAAACATGCAGAAGAATACATCCTAATAGTACCGGTAAAGTTCATAGAAACATGTCAAACAATGTTTATAATTAATCCTCAGGTTGTCAATTGTCTAAATAATCGATAATATTTCAACCGGACAATAGCGTATTCAATAGAAAGGAAAAAGAACGAAGGGCACGCACTCGGTCATGCTCGCAAACCAGCACTGCATGATTCTACAGTCCACTAAGAGAAAGGTCTCATTCTTCTTCATTTTTCAGAAAACAAACCTGAAACAATGTCTAAAGACTGTCGACATCTAGTGGAAGCCATAGGAACAGCAATCTGGGTCCAAACCCATTAGATACTCTATAGGCATTCAATTGAAAATACCCACATCAAAAAAATCCCACATCCTGGATGAATTTTCCTCAGGTTTTCGCCTGCCATATCAGTTCTGTTATACTCAGACATTATTATAACAGTTTTGGAAACTTTAGTGTTTTCTATCCAAATCTACCAATTATATGCATATGCATTACTTTGGGCACGCTTCTCATCCAGACGTCGAAATACTGCCCCCAAGCCATAAGAAGTTAAATATAGGGGGGAAAAATCTAACATTTTAAATGGTGCCTATCTTTCCCATTTATTTGGGATTGAGGATTATAGCTGGATATACACAACAGATTTTGTGGAACTCATCTCGACGTTTGAGATCCTAAAAAGTCTGAAAGAACTTTGATTCTGTAGTGAACTATCCCTTTACGGAGCCATAAAGTCCAGCAAATGTTAGCCTCACGGCTCTGTCGACTTGTCAGACAGACTGATGGATGCATGGCGAACAAGAATTCACACCCACACACTATATCAAGTCAGAAACCAGCATGTACAGTATATCAAGTCTGAGAGCAGCCCATATTTTAATAGCAGGCCTGGTCTGCCTAGCACCAGCCAACAGGTCTGGCTTCTATTCCCTCCAAGCCTTAGTTTCATACCCATCACACATGATAAACTTCAGCTTCAAGTTTGGAAATCTGCCATTGATGTCCAGTTGTTGACGTGTCCACAGAACTAGAAGTATTTCACAATTTTAATGACATGCAGAACCCCCCAACACATACAAAATTGGCAATGCCTTTCCTTAAGTTGGAATCCGTTGGGGTGAAACTGCCACGTCGGTTTGCGACATTACAACAACAAAGACATTACTTTAAGCTAAACAACCAACACTGTTGTACATCATTGCACACACAATAGAACAGCTCCCGAGTGGCACAGCGTTCTAAGGCACTGGATCTCAGTGCTAGAAGCGTCACTGTTTCGATTCCAGGCTGTATCACAACCGGACGTGATTGGGAGTCCCATAGGGCGGCGCACAATTGGCCCAGTGGATTTAGTCTCCTTTTCATAAAAATTACAAAAACAATAACCAATGCGACCAGTGACGCTTTTTTACCTTTCGTAAATTCCCCTAGTAATGTCTCCGCTTTATAATAAAGTTGGATTGATTGATAAAGATCAGTGATGTAAACTACTCAAGTAAAAATACTTTAAAGTACTACTTAAGTAGTTTTTTGGGGTATCTGTACTTTATTTCACAATTTATATTTTTGACTACTTTTACTTCATTCCATTTCGAAAGAAAATTATGTATTTTTTACTCCGTACATTTTCACTGACACCCAAAAAGTACTCGTTACATTTTGAATGCTTAGCAGGACAGGAATGGTCCAATTCACGCACTTATCAGGAGAACATGCCTGGTCATCCTACTGCTTCTGATCTGGTGGTCTCACTAAACACACATGCTTGGTTAGTACATTATGTCTGAGTGTTGGAGTGTCCCCCTGGCTATCAGTAAATGAAGAAAATCGGCCATATGGTTTGCTTAATATAAGGAATTTGAAATTATGTATGCTTTTACTTTTGATACTTAAGTATGATAAGTAAATGTAATTGCTAAAAGAGCCCTGTCTACTAACCTGTTCTTAATTTCTACCAGTATTTATTACTGAGAATTAATATATTGTCTGTTCTCTGTAAGGATGACCCCTGATTGCAGCTTGTTACCGTGCCGACACACTGACAGCGGGAGGCGTGATGTCTGCCTGTAGTCTGGGGCTTCAACTTTAACCCATTTGGAATGCCTCAACCTTAATTAACAAACACAACAAGTTGTTGATTACTCCCCTACAAACACACACACACACATTACACCTCTGCCTATATGTGCGGATGAGATGTGGAAGACAGACAAAGTGAAGTAGAGAATCTTAGACATGGTTAGGCTCACATGTTAACACTTTACAACTGGCCTGGGGGGGTTGGGTGTTAGAGGTGTGTATGGGTAAAGTTTGACTGTATGTTGTGGTTGTGTTTTTTCCGAGACCTGAGAGAGAGCAAGATATTCAAAACATAAATTCAACGTTAGTGTTTCCAAACATGCAAGGTTAGCTCCGAGGTTTGGTGTGCTTTCTGCTTCCTCCCACAAGCCTATCCCCATATTCCTGCCAATATTGCCTTTGCAATCACCGTGTACACTCAGGGTCTTTCATGTCCATTGATTGTGTAGGGGGGCACGGTTATCAGGGGCCCTATAAAAGGCCAGTGCTGCCACGCCTTTTGAAGAACATTGTCCGCGGTCATGCAAGATTATGTCTATAGACATTTCCTTATAAGGAAACCAGAGACCCTCCACCACACAACCTCTGCCCTTCCTCTCCCAGTCACCTCCCCCTGGAGAACAATATAGGTATCTACTGTAGACACTGTCTGCATCCCAAATGGCACCCAATTTCCTATATAGTGCACTACTATAGTGCTCTATGGGCCTTGATCAAAAGTCGTGCACTATAAAGGGAATAGGGTGCCATTTGGGACGCAGATCCATCTGTATGTTCTGTATTGCTGGTTTAACACTGGTCTTTCTGAAGCATTCATTATAGGAAAAACAGTATATTAGCATTCATTACAGTAACAATCGTATCTTTTGTGATTCACAGCACGTTCAACAGTCAAGCTTCTGTTTTCACAAAAGGGGGAGGGGGGGAGTGAGAGGTTTTATTTCCCTTCTCAGCAGCACCAACTCTTGTTTTTATGGAATGTTCTAATGTTTGATGGTGTACTGTGAACACTGGAATGCAAATTGTCAGCCTCACTGCAAAGGTGTGTGTGTGGCACTCTCACATTGTGCTACTACTCTTACCTGAGTGCTTTGTCACATTCTCTCTCTCTCTCCCTCTCTCTCATACACACACACACACACACAGACAGACACTCCGGTTGCAGCTTGAATTTTTTTTCATGTAACCTTTATTTAACTAGGCAAGTCCGTTAAAAACAAATTCTTATTTATAATGACAACCCATTGTTCCCAGGTAGGCCAACAGGCAGGATGACATTTTTACCTTGTCAGCTCAGGGATTCGATCAAGCAACCTTTCAATTACTGGCCCAACATTCTAACCACTAGGCTACCTGCCACCCCAGCTAGGGGAAGAGGATTCCCTGCGCTGTGTGTTTGGGTGGTGACGCAGCCAGGCAGGGGTTTTGGGCATGCCCCATTTATAAAAGCTGCCAGGCATGCAGGCTGAGTGGACTGACTAGCCACCAAACCAACCCATTGGCCAGGGCAGCTGCCTGGGAGTCATTGCTCTTGCTCCAGAGTAGAGGCAGCAGAAGCACCTGGTAGTAGTAGCTAGGGCAGCTAGGTTTGCAAAAGGTCAGAAACTTTCTGGTAAATATCCGGAAATTTTCCATGGGAAGTTAAGCCCTGGAATTTGGGGAATTTTGCTCAAAAAGTTAGCTTATAACAGTGAACCTTTTTTGTGAGATACACATAAGGCAATTCTAGGTCTTGTGGCAAACCTCTGCATGCATAGTGCATTCTTCCATCACATGTATAGCTGATTCTCAAGATCTTGCATACTAATGAGATCCTATTGAGCCCACACTACTAAACTCTCTGAGCCAAGGACTGACTACATGCTTTCTGGTAAGTTTTGATTACAATACCGGGTGGAGTGAATACATTTTATATGACATGATTTTTTGTTAACTAGTAAATGGTAGCCTACAACAAAGTGTGTTTAAATCATTTCTAACTTGTTAGCAATTTCTGCTAGTTAGTTTTTGCTACCATGTGGGTTTTAGCTTGCTTGAGCCTGCTAACTGAGTGTTAATTCACCTGTTTCCGTACGTTTCATTTTAAAACATGTATTTTACCAAGGAGTTGTTTAATCTAATTTCTTAACTATTTATTTGTACATGGAATTGTATTAGTTTTTGTTTTTTTACAAAATGTTTTGTAATTGTGCCACAGGCACTATCTGATGTGTGGAGACATTTCTCTGCAGCTAATGTAGATGGAAAAGCTGTGTACATTTGTAAATACTGTGCCAAATCATATGTGAAGAATGCAACAAAGATTCAGAATCATTTGGCCAAGTGTGTAAAGTTCCCTCAGCGCTCACAACAAGCAACCTCTGACAAAATTCCATCTACTTCTATTTGAAGTGAATCAGACGCCTTATCAATAACAACAGCTCATGATCCTCCTGGAATCAGAAGTTTTTTCGACACAATGGAGGAACGTAGTCAGAGAAATGCTGATGTCTTGCTCAAGCTGTGTATGCAACTGGTTCACCTCTGATGCTCACAGGCAATGTGTATTGGAAGAGATTTCTGAATGTTCTTCACCCAACATACACCCCTCCAACCAGACATGCCTTATCTACTCATTAGCTGGATGCAGAGTTCAACAGAGTTCAAGTGAAGGTCAAGCACATCACAGAAAAAGCAGACTGTATTGCAATCATCTCTGATGGGTGGTCAATTGTTCGTGGGCAAGGGATAATTAACTACATCTCCACCCCTCAACCAGTATTCTACAAGAGCACAGACACCAGGGACAACAGACACACCGGTCTCTACATTGCAGATGAGCTGAAGGCAGTGACTTTCAATGACTTTGGACCACAGAAGCTATTTGCACTGGTGACGGACAATGCTGTGAACATGAAGACTTCTGGTCTAAAGTGGAGGAGTTCTACCCTCACATCACACCCGTTGGCTGTGCTGCTCATGCATTGGCATTGAAACCAATGGATTCACTCTACAAGAGAGCCAAGGAAATGGTTAGGTATGTGAAGGGTCATCAAGTTATTGCAGCAGTCTACCTCACCAAGCAAAGTGAGAAGAATAAGATCACCACATTGAAGCTGCCCAGCAACTCCCATTGGGTGGTGTTGTCATCATTTTTAACAGTCTCCTGGAGGGATAGGAGTCCCCAAGAAATGGCCATATCACAGTCTGCCGATATGGACAGCCCCATCAAGAGGATCCTCCTGGATGATGCATTTTGGGAGAGAGTGGTACGCAGCCTGAAACTCCTGAACCTATAGCAGTAGTCATTGCACAGATTGAGGGAGACAATTCCATCCTGTCTGATGTTCAGACTCTGGTTGCAGATGTAAGAGAATAAATCTGTACTGCCCTGCCCACTTCACTGTTGCTCCAATCAGAGGAAACTGCAGTTCTGAAATACATCAAAAAGCATGAAGACTTCTGCCTAAAGCCCATACATGCCGCAGCGTGTTGGACCTCAAGTATGTTGGCAAGAGCATCCTGTCTGGTGCAGAGATCAACAAGTCCTATAGTGTCATCACTACCATGTCTCGCCACCTTGGCCTGGGTAAGGGCAAGGTTCTTGGCAGTCTGGCTAAGTACACTTCCAAGCATGGGCTTTGGGTTGGAGATGCAATATGGCATTCGTGCCAACATATCTCATCAGCCACTTGGTGGAAGGAACTTTGTGGATCTGACGCTCTTTCCCCTGTTGCCTCCATCAACCTCCAAATCCCACCATTATCAGCCACCTCAGAGCGCAACTGGTCCTTGTTTGGGAACACCCACACCAAAGCATGCAACAGGCTGACCAATACAAGATTGAAATATTGGTTGCCATCTGGGCAAATTTGAGGGTTTTTGAGCCTGACAACGAGCCATCCTCAACAAGGTTTGAAAGTGACAGTGACGATGAGGCCTCAGTCTGATGTTCAAGAGGTGGACATTGAGGAGGTACAGGGAGAAGACATGGAAGCCTGAGAGGAAGACAACCAAAGCTTTAGTTTCTAGACTATAATTTTACAGATGTATGTTGAAATTTTTGGGGGAGATGCGATGGATCATTCAGTATTCCCTTTTGTTGTTCAGTGAAATCAACTCATTTAATTAAAGTTCAATTTGTAACTAAATACACTGCTCAAAAAAATAAAGGGAACACTTAAACAACATAATGTAACTCCAAGTCAATCACACTTCTGTGAAATCAAACTGTCCACTTAGGAAGCAACACTGATTGACAATACATTTCACATGCTGTTGTGCAAATGGAATAGACAACAGGTGGAAATTATAGGCAATTAGCAAGACACCCTTAAAAAAGGAGTGGTTCTGCAGGTGGTGACCACAGACCACTTCTCAGTTCCTATGCTTCCTGGCTGATGTTTTGGTCACTTTTGAATGCTGGCGGTGCTTTCACTCTAGTGGTAGCATGAGACGGAGTCTACAACCCACACAAGTGGCTGAGGTAGTGCAGCTCATCCAGGATGGCACATCAATGTGAGCTGTGGCAAGAAGGTTTGCTGTGTCTGTCAGCGTAGTGTCCAGAGCATGGAGGCGCTACCAGGAGACAGGCCAGTATTTCAGGAGACGTGGAGGAGGCCGTAGGATGGCAACAAACCCAGCAATAGGACCGCTACCTCCGCCTTTGTGCAAGGAGGAGCAGGAGGAGAACTGCCAGAGCCCTGCAAAATGACCTCCAGCAGGCCACAAATGTGCATGTGTCTGCTCAAACGGTCAGAAACAGACTCCATGAGGGTAGTATGAGGGCCCGATGTCCACAGGTGGGGGTTGTGCTTACAGCCCAACACCGTGCAGGACGTTTGGCATTTGCCAGAGAACACCAAGATTGGCAAATTCGCCACTGGCGCCCTGTGCTCTTCACAGATGAAAGCAGGTTCACACTGAGCAATGGGGCCGACGTGACAGAGTCTGGAGACGCCGTGGAGAACGTTCTGCTGCCTGCTACATCTTACAGCATGACCGGTTTGGCGGTGGGTCAGTCATGGTGTGGGGTGGCATTTCTTTGGGGGGCCGCACAGCCCTCCATGTGCTCGCAAGAGGTAGCCTGACTGCCATTCGGTACCGAGATGAGATCCTCAGACCCCTTGTGAGACCATATGCTGGTGCGGTTGGCCCTGGGTTCCTCCTAATGCAAGACAATGCTAGACCTCATGTGGCTGGAGTGTGTCAGAAGTTCCTGCAAGAGGAAGGCATTGATGCTATGGACTGGCCCGCCCGTTCCCCAGACCTGAATCCAATTGAGCACATCTGGAACATCATGTCTCGCTCCATCCACCAACGCCACGTTGCACTACAGACTGTTCAGGAGTTGGCAGATGCTTTAGCCCAGGTCTGGGAGGAGATCCCTCAGGAGACCATCCGCCACCTCATCAGGAGCATGCCCAGGCGTTGTAGGGAGGTCATACAGGCACGTGGAGGCCACACACACTACTGAGCCTCATTTTGACTTGTTTTAAGGACATTACATCAAAGTTGGATCAGCCTGTAGTGTGGTTTTCAAATTTAATTTTGAGTGTGACTCCAAATCCAGACCTCCATGGGTTGATAAATTTGATTTCCATTGATAATTTTTGTGTGATTTTGTTTTCAGCACATTCAACTATGTAAAGAAAAAAGTATTTAATAAGAATATTTCATACATTCAGATCTAGGAATCTATTTTAGTTTTCCCTTCATTTTTTTGAGCAGTGTAGTTTTTTAAACATTTTTATTGGAAGGATTTAATCATTTGCAATTGTCTACTTATGATAAGGCAAAGGTGTATGTTTCTGTCTCCATAAATAAATAAATAAATATAGCCAATGCAAAAAACACCTCTATTTAAATGGTATTAATATTAGTTTGCATATATTTCCTTTAATTCTTATATATTCCCATATATTCCCGTTAATTCCCACGGAAAGTTTCCACCTCTGAACATTCCCCAAAATGTGCAACCCTAGTAGTAGCTAGGTCTTTGTTATATGATTTTCGATTGAATCAAGCCCCTGTTTACATGAGACCGTTATTATAAAGATAGCTGGTGCTTAAGCCACAGACTTCCCACCATGAGCAGATTGTGGCTGCACCACATAAAGCTTTACATTACCACCCCTCCCCCCTCTAATATTGCTCAACATATTGAACATGACTGCCTTCTAGCTATAGAGAAGAAAGAGAAGGAGAAAAGCAATATGATGAAAGTATTTTAAAAAACTTCCATCTTTTGTAGTGTTGATGAGATGTGACAGTGGTTCCACTCCCTCTACCCTCCCTTGATCCTCGCCATGGATCTGGCACTTTTACAATAAAGATCCCTTCCTCTCCTTCTGCTTCTTGTCCACCCCTCCTCCTTATCTCATTTAACATTTGCATTTGAGTCATAAGACAGACACTCCAGAGCGACGTATCTCCTTTTCTTTTCCTTTCCCCACCGGGGAGCAAAGCCTCCGCGTTTGTATTAGATGGTTTTGTACAAAGAGATCTTATCTGAGCTGATCAACCAGAAACCCTTAATAGGATAACGTATATAATTTAGTCATCCATGACTATTCACTTGTACATATCCATTTGACTTGTTTGGAGATTAAATATTGCAATTATTTGATTGCCACCTGCAGAAATCAGTGATTCAGACAGCTTTTTGGGCACATTCTTACAATTCTGTGACTAATCTTTATATCTGCACAGCTGGCTCATTTGGTTGTGTATTCTACATCACTATGAAGATATTAATTATATTTCAAGTATGGTAATGCGAAATTTATCTAAGACCCTAAGTTTTTATTTATTTTTTATTTTACTTTTATTACACTAGGCAAGTCATTTAAGAATAAATTCTTATTTACAATGACAGCCTACGCCGGCGTAACCCTAACCAGGACGGCTGGGCCAATTGTACGCCGCACCTATGGGACTCCCGATCACAGCCGGTTGTGATACAGCCCGGGATCGAACCAGGTTCTGTAATGACGCCTTTAGCACTGGAATGCAGTGCCTTAGACCGCTGCGCCACTCGGGAGCCCAACAGTTGTTTGGTGGCCATATTGGAAAAAGGCTTATGTTACAGTTGAAGTCAGAAGTTTACATACATACACCTTAGCCAAATACATTTAAACTCAGTTTTTCACAATTCCTAACATTTAATCCTAGTAAAAATCCCCTGTCTTAGGTCAGTAAAGGATCACCATTTTGTTTTATTTTCACTTTCTCAGTGGGTCAGAAGTTTACATACACTCAATTAGTATTTGGTAGCATTGCCTTAAAATTGTTTAACTTGGGTCAAACAAGTTGGGTGAATTTTCGCCCATTCCTCCTGACAGAGCTACTGTAACTGAGTCCGGTTTGTAGGCCTCCTTGCTTGCACAGGCTTTTTCAGTTCTGCCCACACATTTTCTATGGGATTGAGGTCAGGGCTTTGTGATGGCCATTCCAATATCTTGACTTTGTTGTCCTTAAGCCATTTTGCCACAACTTTGGTAGTATGCTTGGGGTCATTCTCCATTTGAAAGACCCATTTGCGACCAAGCTTTAACTTCCTGACTGATGTCTTGAGATATTGCTTCAATATATCCACAGAATTTTTCTCCCTCATGATGCCATCTAGTTTGTGAAGTGCACCAGTCCTTCCTGCAGCAAAGCACCCCCACAACATGATGCTGCCACCACCGTGCTTCATGGTTGGGATGGTGTTTTTCAGCTTGAAAGCCTCCCCCTTTTTTCTCCAAACATAACAATGGTCATTATTGCCAAACGGTTCTATTTTTGTTTCATCAGACGAGGACATTTCGCCAAAAAGTGCGATCTTTGTCCCCATGTGCAGTTGCAAATCCGCAGTCTGGCTTTTTTATGGTGGTTTTAGAGCAGTGGCTTCTTCCTTGCTGAGCGGTCTTTCAGGTTGTCAATATAGGACTCGTTTTACTGTGGATATAGATACTTTTGTACCTGTTTCCTCCAGCATCTTCACAAGGTTCTTTGCTGCTGTTCTGGGATTGATATGCACTTTTCGCACCAAAGTACATTAATCTCTAGGAGACCGAACGCGTCTCCTTCCTGAGCGGTATGATGGCTGCATGGTCCCATGGTGTTTATGCTTGCGTACTATTGTTTGTACAGATGAACGTGGTACCTTCAGGCGTTTGGAAATTACTTCCAAGGATGAACCAGACTTGTAGAGGTCTACAATTTTTTTTCTGAGGTCTTGGCTGATTTCTTTTGATTTTGCCATGATGCCAAGCACTGAGTTTGAAGGTAGGCCTTGAAATACATCCACAGGTACACCTCCAATTGACTCAAATGATGGCAATTAGCCTATCAGAAGCTTCTAAAGCCATGACATCATTTTCTGTAATTTTCCAAGCTGTTTAAAGGCACAGTCAACTTGGTGTATGTAAACTTCTGACCCACTGGAATTGTGATACAGTAAATGTTAAGTGAAATAATCTGTCTATAAATATTTGTTGGGAAAATTATTTGTGTCATGCACAAAGTAGATGTCCTAACCGACTTGCCAAACTATTGTTTGTTAACAAGAAATTTGTGGAGTGGTTGAAAACAACAAGTTTTAATGACTCCAACCTAAGTGTATGTAAACTTCTGACTTCAACTGTACATGAATCATGTGATGGTCCTGTATCTATAAATCTTTTTGAAACCCTGTTCTAGCTGTGTGTGTGAAATGTGGTACAATCCAAAAACGTAACTGCCATTCTAATGTTAATAGTACCATATGGCCTATTTTTAAACACTAGTTTTAGCTGGTGCTTTCAAAGTTGGTTATATTATATATAAATTGAACGTTTATTTCATGACCTTTCAGAACCACTTGTCAAACAGATTAACGTATCGGGGTTTTCTTTTTTAAGCGATTTATACAGGTAATTCTTTATGTACGCTAGAGGTCAAAGGTCAAATTTCTGTTGACTTCAACATTCCAGCAATGTCGAATGGCTAGCTATGAATGTAAGCTTGCCATTGATATATTAGAAGGTATACAGTGCATTTGGAAAGTATTCAAACATTTCTCAAAATCTTTGCAAATGTATACATAAATACCTTTTTTAGACCCTTTGCTATGAGACTTGAAATTGAGCTTAGGTGCATCCTATTTCCATTGATCATCCTTGAGATGTACCTACAACTTGATTGTTGTAGTAAACTCAATTGATTTGGAAAGGCACAAACCTGTCTCAATAAGGTCCCACAGTTGACAGTGCATGTCAGAGCAAAAACCAAGCCATGAGGTCGAAGGAATTGTCCGTAGAGCTCCGAGACAGGATTGTGGCGAGGCACAGATCTGGGGAAGGGTACCAAAAAATGTCTGCAGTATTGAAGGTCCCCAAGAACAGTGGCCTCCTCCATTCTTAAATGGAAGAAGTTTGGAACCGCCAAGACTGCAGCCAGAAAATGTATGAAAATTGTGCCTCAGTAATACTTAGTAGGCTAATTTCCTGTCTCGAGGCATGTACACAGAAATTTTAATTGACTCTGCAATAAATCACAGCATAGTAATTGAGAGGAGCAAGAAATGTGCACAGAAGAGAGACATGTAAAGGCTCGGGATAAATGAAAAGAAAATAATTGAGATAAACAAACAATAGCCAGAAAGGTAGATGGTAGTGGAAGAAGAGTGCAAAAGAGAGAATAAAGGAGAGATTGACGAGAAAGGGGAAAGAAGGAGTGAAGGTATAAGATGACATGAGGCAGTTATCCAGTATACTGTAGCTGAAGTCCTCCATGGTCCATTGGTTTTGTGCAGCTAGCCTAGACAAAGCTATATGTTATGCTAATGCTAGTAGACCTACACACAGCCAATGCAGGCTAGCAAGCTAGCTGAAACATTGATATCTGGGTCATTCTACAGAAGTGGTTCAAATTACAAATTTGTATCCTATTTTTCCCAAACATTCAGCAACCATGTGTTACAACGTACAGTATGTCAGATAGACATCAAATACTCACACAATTTGTATTGAATATTTTAAATGAATTCCTTACTAGGCAGTACATTTGACACTACTCAAACATAGTGAAAATGTTGCAATAAAGGGAGAACCAATAACCCTAACCACACTATTGATTATTATAAAGTCAGTCTCATCTGTAACTGAACATTTCAAGATGGTAGGAGAAAATTGTATGTCACAGAATGAAGAGTACTGCAATAGTTTTCTGTGAGTTGAGTTTGAAGTAATCATCAATTCAGAGCGCAGCTGCATACAACCAGATATTACTACCCATGGTCAATTTGGTTAGACATTTGATATCCCTATGGGGCTAGTTAGGGACCATCAGTATTACACCATGTATATAGGACAAGGTCAACAGCTCAATTTCTATTACTTAAAAACTCAAACCAACACTTAAGTTTAGAAATTCATATAAAATATATAGAAATAAGTTAATGAGGCAACTAAAAGTTGTGCAAAATGAAAATATCATCCCATTTACAGGCTAGCTAACGTTACCTAGTGTGGCAGGCTAGCTAAATTTTTAGCTAATGTTAGCATAGCTAGTGCTAGCTACCTCATTACAACTTAGTTAGGTCGTAACTCATACAAGTGTATTGTCCAGATACTGCTGGTTATGTAACATTATCATTGGATAATACTAGTGATGTAGGCTAACAAGCTACAGGATAGCTAATGTTGGCTAAATTTGTATTTTTTTAACCTTTTATTTAGTCAGTTAAAAACAAATTCTTATTTTCAATGACAGCCTACGAACAGTGGGTTAACTGCCTTGTTCAGGGGCAGAATGACCGATTTTTACCTTCAGCTCTGGGATTTGATCTTGATTTGATCTCGTCAGCTCGGGGATTTGATCTTGCAATCTTCCGGTTACTAGCCAATGCTCTAGCCACTAAGCTGCCTGCCGCCATTAGATAGCTAATGTTAGCCTACAAGTTGGATTTGCAATTTAGTTTGTAGCTTATACAGTACAAGTGTATTCTGTATTGCCTAGGGCAAAACAAGATAATGGATGCAGCTATGGAGGCAGTTAAATCATGTTTGAGTCTGACTAATACACTGAACTAGAAGCAACAAACCATAACAATCTGGAGCTACAGTCAGTCTACATCTGTAACATCTGAAACTAGGGTTTCCACTAGTTACCACACCCACAAAGTGGCTATATCGTAAACAGTCATGAAAACAAAAAGGAGCTTTTTGGTCTTAATTTAAGGTTAGGCATAAGGTTAAAGGTGAGGATTAAGGTTTAAAAGCTAATTGTAGAAATATGCGCCCTGTATTACTTTGTGGCTGTAGTATGTAGTGACAACCTACAGTAGAATTAGCTTGGACCGGGTTACTGCCCTGATGACGGTGCTGCCAACTCTCACACATTGGGTGTGAGACATGCAATTCTTGTCACGCTCATAAGCCACACCTCTTATTTATCACGCATTGAAAAAAGTACTGCTTTTATTTTCTAATTAATCCAGTGCGTTGACTTTTCAACTGTGCCTCCCAAGATATTTTGAAATCTGAGCACATGCACCTGCAATTCTACCTCACAAGCATTGTAACTGTGGTAGCTTCATCTGGGTGATACATAAGTTTCCTGCCACCGCACTGTGAATCACGGCAGATTGAAGCTTGTGATTGGTTGAATAAGGGTTCGGGACCAAGGTGATTGGATGCACGTTTGCAAAGAAATGCCCCTCACAATTAGAGTGTAGTCGGCAGCCATGACAGACAAGTGTCGTGTCTTTGACTATCATTAAATGTGAAGACTGTTATTTAATCAAATCAATTCTCTCTTTATTATTACGTGATTACACTAATCATGTAAGCTTTAACTAGGAAGTCGGGCACCACAGGAAAATGTTTAGAGTCTCTATTTCCCAAATCGTCTCTTCAGGTATTTTCATATCTTATCGAGTACAGTCTTGTATTAAGGTATTATTATTACCTCATTAGTTCTCATTTCTGAGAATATCCTTGGATATCTGCACAAACCCTAGCCTAAATCATGAATCAGCGATATACAAATTGGCTTAATTATTTATTTCCTAACTAACTAATCAAATCACAGAAATACATAATATAACAATATATATATATAAACAATATAGTTATTGGCTACTAACACAATGCATTGATTAGTCCCTAGTGGGCTAAACCGGTATGAGGGCTTGGTAGACAATGGAAAGGGGTGGGGACAGATAAAAAGCGGGAAAGACTAAATGTATTCACTACACACAGTTGATTATTATATTCATTCAAATGCTAATCCTTTGCACATGAACGGCCGCTCATTAAAAAATAATTGCAAAGTATATATTTACGCTCATATGTCTTTGTCTTCTCTGTTGGAATCGCCGGTCCGTCTGCTGGAGAGTCAGTTCATCAGAGAGTCTCTGGTTAACTTCCCAAGAAGTCACAATGTCTTTCGTAGTTTTCGCTTTCTCAGCGGCTCTGTATAGTGTCTGTTGTAATGATTACGTCCGGTGTACAGATGGTAATTGCATAGGACAGATGCTTCCGCGGTTGTCTGTATTCTCATACAAGACTTATGTAATTTCCAGCTGCAAACTAGTAAATCTACGTCTAGGATTTGCTCTTATTCTGTAGTGATCGATAGTATCAGTGTTGAGCCGTGTAGCCAACACTACATGCTGTCTGGTCTCCTGGCGTATGGAGTTGTAGTTCTTAACCATTTAACATGTAGCATGTTTTCTAGTCTTCTTAACCATTCGCGACGTCCGGCTTACCCTGTGTCTCTTTGGCATGAAATGTAAATTTAATCACGGGTAGTTTTATACTCTGGAGTAGAAAAGTGGGGTTCCATGACCCCTGATATACTGTCTTGCTCACGGGGTGTGCCCATTGACTAGTTAAACTGTATATGAAAATCCATACTCTCGTTTAAAAGGTTAACATCACATTATATCTTTTCACAAATAGTTTCATATTTACTCATTCATTTTATCCAACGTCTAAATGTAAATCTGATAATTGAAAAGTGTACACAAACAGAGGTACAGTAATGTGGGTCTCCTGTCTTTCATGAGGTCACCAAATGAAACAACTTCGTCATGACTGTCCCTTAGGTGTCCACGGACCACTGTGTTCCACATTCCAACCTCGAACACTACAGAGCACAGAGGCAGCGTATTGCATGACCGCCATAAAACAGCAGACTTCCCGCGCTGTAGAGCGGACCCACTGTAACCTGATCCTTGAGATCATCACAAGAGGAGGGTTATGACACTTGGCAGGCATGTTTGTTCTATGTTGAACACAGTTTATGAACTATATTTTCAAAAAAGCAGCATGGCAACTTGTAGCGCTGTTTTGTATAAAACTATTTGATGTTACTCCTGTCCCTGTCGCAGAATGCTTCCTTTTGTCAGCATGTGATACTAGTGATTTAATCCACCACTTGCATGAGCTCTGATCCATAAACTACATTATTCACCTAAGTTGGTCATTGGCAATTTAGCACTAGGTTTATTAGGCTGTAACATCAAAAAGGCAGCATTCAGCAGGAACTTCTGTAGGAGGATCTTATTTGTCTAACTATGAACAGGATTTTGCCCAAACAGATTTTTTACCCAAATGTGTAACTGATTTTAGTGGGGGACAATGCATTAAAATATAATTTGGGTTGGATGTAAGCACAGATTTATGTCATATCTTCAAGAGATTGTATTATCTGTTTAATTTATTTGGTCTTTCACAATAGCTGATGTACAATACCAGTCAAAAGTTTGGGCACACCTACTCATTCAAGGGTTTTTCTTTATCTTTACATTTTTTGTATTATTTGTAGAATAATAGTGAAGACATCAAAACTATGGAATCATGTAGTAACCAAAAGTGTTAAACAAATCAAAATATATTTTAGATTCTTCAAAATAGCCACCCTTTGCCTTGACAGCTTTGCACATTCTTGGCACTCTCTCAACCAGCTTCATGAGGAATGCTTTTCCAAAAGTCTTGAAAGAGTTGCCACATATGCTGAGCACTTGTTGGCTGCTTTTCCTTCACTCTGAGGTCCAACTCATCCCAAAAATCTCAAATTTGGACTCATCAGACCAAAGTACAGATTTCCACGGGTCTAATGTCCATTGCTCTTGTTTCTTGGCCCAATTAAACCTCTTCTTCATATTGGTGTCCTTCAGTAGTGGTTTCTTTGCAGCGATTTGACCATGAAGGCCTGATTCATGCAGTCTCCTCTGAACATTTTATGTTGAGATGTGTCTGTTACTTGAACTTTGGATAATTTATTTGGGCTGCAATCTGAGGTGCAGTTAACTCTCATTCACTTATCCTCTGCAGCAGAGGTAACTCTGGGTCTTCCTTTCCTGTGGCGGTCCTCTTGAGTGCCAATTTCACCATAGCACTTGATGGTTTTATCGACTGCACTTGAAGAAACTTTCAAAGTTCTTTACGTTTTCCGTATTGACTGACCTTCATGTCTTAAAGTAATGATGAACTGTTGTTTCTCTTTGCTTATTTGAGCGTTTCTTGCCATAATATGGACTTGGTCATTTACCAAATAGGGCTATCTTCTGTATACCACCCCTACCTTGTCACAACACAACTGATTGGCTAAAATGCATTAAGAAGGAAAGAAATTCCACAGATTAACTTTTAACAAGGTACACCTGTTAATTGAAATGCATTCCAGGTGATTACCTCATGAAGCTGTTTGAGGGAATGCCAAGAGTGTGCAAAGCTGTCATCAAGGCAAAGGTTGGCTACATTGACAATACATTTTGATTTGTTTAACACTTTTTTTGGTTACTACATGATTTCATATGTGTTATTTCATAGTTTTGATGTTTTCACTATTATTATATGATGTCGAAAATAGTACAAATAAAGTAAGTAAAAAATAAAGAAAAACCCTTGAATGAGTAGGTGTGTCCAAGCTTTTAACTGGTGCTGTAAGCCATTAGAACAATTCCCATCCCCTTCAATGGGTTAAAATATATACTAATTAGTTTGTAAGAACACTACTAATCAAATCAAATTTAATTTGTCACATGCGCCGAATACAACAGGTGTAGTAGACCTTACAGTGAAATGCTTACTTACAACCCCTTAACTCATACTTTGATTGTTTTATTTGTCTTTGATAATCTATTTAAAAATAGATTTAGAAATTGCAATGAGGGCTTTTTGTAAACATTGATGGATAATGTTGAATATAGGCTATATTTAAATGCCCCTTGCCTCATCCAGTTTAGACATTTCAGTATTGTGCACAAGCTGCTAGGCAGAAATGGTAGGCACACATGCAAAAGATCTTGCCTATATAGAGTAAGGAGATGACAAGGTTTTACAAATCAGTCTCAACCACCTGAAAATTGGTATTCATTATATTTCTCTTAAATGTGAAGTGGTTTGTAGAACTTAAATATCACATATTCAAACCACAGGATTTGGGAAACATCAGGATTTTCTACGGTCCTATTTGAAAGGGATAGTTCACCCAAATGAATTACTTATTTAAGTGTTTGTTTCTTATGGACAAGGAGCAACTGCAATCCATCCTAGGGTTAGCCACTGCCACCAACCGTTAATATTAGCATTTTCTAACCAAAAACCAATGTAATGTCCTGCAGTTGCCGTACTCAAAAGTTCATGCCCAAATAATTTCAAAGTATCTTCAAACCAAGTGGTCCAATTTTTGTGTATTTAACTTTTTAAAGAGTCATGAATACATCCGGTCTATGACTCTATTTTTTTATTATTCCACCCTGGTCATGGGGCTAAGTCATGTGAAATGATGGAGATTTGCAGAAAATGAGCTTCAAAACAGAAATTGAAAAAAAAAAACAGTTTGCAGCCGAACATGCAACATACAGTAGAGAACACAAGCATGGGGACCCTTGCATGTTTTGTCCCAATTCACCTTCATAACCTAGCAAGGTGGCAGCAGCCTGATCGCTCTGTTTACCATTCTATCATGATATCTGAAGTGAAAAAGAAAGTTGAATGCATTGATTAGGTTAGTTCCACCATGCTAATCATAACCACCATTTATAATGCAATCAGTGCTCTGTGTTTGTGTGTTACCAACCAGTATCCAGCATTGTGAAGAAGGCGCAGCAGCGCCTCTTCAACCTCAGGAGGCTGAAGAAATTCGGCTTGTCACCAAAAGCACTCACAAACTTCTACAGATGCACAATCGAGAGCATCCTGGCGGGCTGTATCACCGCCTGGTACGGCAACTGCTCCGCCCTCAACCGTAAGGCTCTCCAGAGGGTGGTGAGGTCTGCACAACGCATCACCGGGGGCAAACTACCTGCCCTCCAGGACACCAACACCACCCGATGTCACAGGAAGGCCATAAAGATCATCAAGGACATCAACCACCCGAGCCACTGCCTGTTCACCCCGCTATCATCCAGAAGGCGAGGTCAGTACAGGTGCATCAAAAGCTGGGACCGAGAGACTGAAAAACAGCTTCTATCTCAAGGCCATCAGACTGTTAAACAGCCACCACTAACATTGAGTGGCTGCTGCCAACACACTGACACTGACTCAACTCCAGCCACTTTAATAATGGGAATTGATGGGAAATGATGTAAATATATCACTAGCCACTTTAAACAATGCTACCTTATATAATGTTACTTACCCTACATTATTCATCTCATATGCATACGTATATACTGTACTCTATATCATCGACTGTATCCTTATGTAATACATGTATCACTAGCCACTTTAACTATGCCACTTTGTTTACATACTCATCTCATATGTATATACTGTACTCGATACCATCTACTGTATCTTGCCTATGCTGCTCTGTACCATCACTCATTCATATATCCTTATGTACATATTCTTTATCCCCTTACACTGTGTACAAGACAGTAGTTTTGGAATTGTTAGTTAGATTACTTGTTGGTTATTACTGCATTGTCGGAACTAGAAGCACAAGCATTTCGCTACACTCGCATTAACATCTGCTAACCATGTGTATGTGACAATAACATTTGATTTGATTTGATTTGATTTGAAGGGCCAGGAGTTGATCTACACTGCCATGCTGGCAAAGACCTTACCTCCAGTCTCACCTCTTGCCCGCTCACCAACGGTCGTCGACGGGGGGACCAGATTTAGGTAGGTTTAGTCTGAACTGTTCAAACTGTTTGTTTGGAAGATATCACTTATCCTAACTGCCATCAGTATTAGAAAAGTTACTGTGTATGTGTTCACAGATGCATCTATAGAGCCAGCACTTGGAGACTTGCAAGATAAGATCATGTGATAATGTCCAGACTGACAGGCGGTATTGATACTGATATCTCTAAATGGAGAGTCCTGGCACCCGGCATAAACATTTTACTAGACACAACTTACTTGTATTGTCTTTTTGGATTTTCGAACTACCCCAAGTTCCCAACAGCGTTTGGCAATTACACTGCTACAGTTAGGCCCCAATGCTTAGGCTACACACTAATGCCAAATAAAAACAGTGAAAGAAAAACCTCAATGTAGCCTATATGAATTGCACAAGACTTATACATTTATGGATTTTTAATTGTTTTATTTTTATTCAACCTGCCTGCCACCCACCTGTCCTTCATCCACACAATATTTCATGACCTTAAACCCGCCCGCCCCGCAGGTATTATTAGTCAACAGGCATCCAAATTGACCGGGAGAAAAAAGAATCCCATTGCAAAATAGTCATTTTTATTCACTGATGGAAGTACCAGTCGATGGAAATATATTTGACTGTCTTGCTTATTGGTCTATAGGTTCATTTGCATAATTTTGTGGAATTAGATTGGCGCCTGTGTATTTTCATTAGTCTTCATGTATCTTATTTATCACACGTACATAACATAGAGCCTATTTTGAGCAGAGTATCACATGAGACAGCGCTAGAGATGCTGCTGCAGCAAGTGTGTGTGTGTGTGTGTGTGTGTGTGTGTGTGTGTGTGTGTGTGTGTGCCGGTATGTATGTGTGTGTGTGCCGGTATGTATATGTGTGTGTCCCGGTGTATGTATGTGTGTGTCTCCCAGTATACAGTTGAAGTCGGAATTTACATACACCTTAGCCAAATACATTTAAAATCAGTTTTTCACAATTCCTGACATTTAATCCTAGTAACAATTCCCTCTTAGGTCAGTTAGGATCACCACTTTATTTTAAGAATGTGAAATGTCAGAATAATAATAGAGAGAAAGATTTACACTCAATTAGTATTTGGTAGCATTGCCTTTAAATTGTTTAACTTGGGTCAAACATTTCGGGTAGCCTCCACAAGCGTCCCACAATAAGTTGGGTGAATTTTGGCCCATTCCTCCTGACAGAGCTGGTGTAACTGAGTCAGGTTTGTAGGCCTCCTTGCTCCCACATGCTTTTTCAGTTCTGCCCACACATTTTCTATGGGATTGAGGTCAGGGCTTTGTGATGGCCACTCCAATACCTTGACTTTGTTGTCCTTAAGCCATTTTGGCACAACTTTGGAAGTATGCTTGGGGTCATTGGCCATTTGGAAGACCCATTTGCGTCCAAGCTTTAACTTCCTGACTGATGTCTTGAGATATTGCTTCAATATATCCATATCATTTTCCTGCCTCATGATGCCATCGATTTTTTTAAGTGCACCAGTCTCTCCTGCAGCAATGCACCCCCCACAACATGATGCTGCCACCCCCGTGCTTCCTGGTTGGGATGGTGTTCTTCGGCTTTCAAGCTTCCCCCTTTTTCCTCCAAACATAACGATGGTCATTATGGCCAAACAGTTCTATTTTTGTTTCATCAAGACCAGAGGACATTTCTCCAAAAAGTACGATCTTTGTCCCTGTGTGCAGTTGCAAACTGTAGTCTGGCTTTTTTTATGGTGATTTTGGAGCAGTGGCTTCTTCAGGTTGTCGATATAGGACTCGTTTTACACTGTATATAGATACTTTTGTACCTGTTTCCTCCAGCATCTTCACAAGGTCCTTTGCTGTTCTGAGAATGATATGCACTTTTCAAACCAAAGTACATTCATCTCTAGGAGACCGAACGCGTGTTCTTCCTGAGCGGTATGACGGCTGCGTGGTCCCATGGTGTTTATACTAATGTCTGTACAGATGAACGTGGTACCTTCAGGCATTTGGAAATTGCTCCAATGGATGAACCAGACTTGTTGAGGTCTACAATTTTTTTTATTTGCTTTTGATTTTCCCATGATGTCAAGCAAAGAGGCACTGAGTTTAAAGGTAGGCCTTGAAATACATCTACAGGTACACCTCCAATTGACTCAAATGTTGTCAATTAGCCAATCAGAAGTTCTAAAGCCATGACATCTTTTTCTGGAATTTCCCAAGCTGTTTTAAAGGCACAGTCAACTTGGTGTATGTAAACTTCTGACCCACTGGAATTGTGATAAGTGGAATAATCTGTCTATAAAAAATTGTTGGAAAAATTACTTGTGTCATGCACAAAGTAGATGTCCTAACCGACTTGCCAAACTATAGTTTGTTAACAAGACATTTTTGGAGTGGTTGAAAAATGAGTTTTAATGACTCCAACCTATGTTAACTTTCGACTTCAACTGTATGTATGTGTGTGTGTGTGTGCCCGTGTGTGTGTCCGTGTCCCAGTAGGGCTTTACATCATGTGCTATAGAGCGTTAACAATGTCTGACCTGAAATCACATGCGCCATCTAGCAACAGAAGTGCAACAGAAGTGAAGTGATTACTGGGGAAACAGTCGGTTTTTTCTCTCTATGTTTAGTAGAACTGTGCAGGTTGTCCTGACTAGTACTCTCATTGCAACAATGATACAGTAGAGATTTACTCTATTCTATGTATGTATATATATTAGTTTTTTCCAGTATACTGTGTACTCTATGAACCTGTCTTGCCACACCCCTTTTTCCATACAGATGCTTCATCTATTTCAAAGCATTGATTAAATTAGGTATAGGTCACTAAACATTAGCTTGTTCAGAGACTCTGTTCAGTGTTTGACTAAAGCATTGATCAGCAATGGATCCATTGGATGTTGAGTCGACGTGGGATGTTGCACTATTCCTTCATTCTTCCCATTGATCCTAGATGACACAAGTGTGGCCGTGACTGTATGCAGGCTAACCAGTTTACACACACAACACAAGCAGGACACGCACTTAACATAAAGGGGCAATCTGGAATATTTACTGCTGCTCAATGGTCATTTCAGTTGAAGATACAAACCCATTGATTCTTGAAGAATATAACTTATAACCTCATGAGCTTAGTTCAACTGTTTTACCTTATCATAACCCAAAATATAAGCACATTTTACTCTTTTTTTTGTCATCTGAATTTGTTTCGAAACTATAGTTTTGAAATATTTGTATTATCATATTGATCTCATGGGCTATCAGTCCATCTATGAATGCAAACCAAGTGGAGGGACTGCAGTTGGGCTGCAACACAAACTCAGAATTGTGGCTTTTTGCAGATAAGCATTGTATATCCAGAATTAGCCATGGGCAAGCCACTCACAAAAGCTCAAAGGAAAGGTTTCCTAGACAAATGGTCAGTCTCATACACACACAATCTGCACTGTGTCACCAGCTTTTAGTCACACCTCCTGGTAGCTGAGTTATACTGAACAAAAATATAATTATAAACTGGGTGGTTCGAGCCCTGAATGCTGATTGGCTGAAAGCCGTGGTATATGTATGTATATATATATATATATATATATATATATATATATATATATATATATATATATATATATATAATATATATATTTTTTTTTTCTTTCTCACCTTTATTTAACCAGGTAGGCCAGTTGAGAACAAGTTCTCATTTACAACTGCGTCCTGGCCAAGGTAAAGCAAAGCAATGCTACTCAAACAACACAGAGTTACACATGGAATAAACAAGCGTACAGTCAATAACACAATATTTTAAAAAAAGTCTATATATAGTGTGTGCAAATGGCGTGAGGAGGTAAGGCAATAAATAGGCCATAGTAACAAAGTAGTTACAATATAGCAAATTAACACGGGAGTGATAGATAAGTAGATGATGATGTGCAAGTAGAAATAATGGTGTGCAGAAAAGTAAATAAAAACAATATGGGGATGAGGTAGGTAGATTTGTTGGGCTATTTACAGATGGGCTATGTACAGCTGCAGCGATCGGTTAGCTGCTCAGATAGCTGATGTTTAAAGTCAATGATGGAAATGTATAAGTCTCCAGCTTCAGCAATTTTTGCAATTCGTTCCAGTCATTGGCAGCAGAGAACTGGAAGGAAAGGCGGCCAAAGGACGTGTTGGCTTTGGGGATGGCCAGTGAAATATACCTGCTGGAGCACGTACTACGGGTGGGTGTTGTTATCGTGACCAGTGAGCTGAGATATGGAGTCAGTGGGTCTGGCGAGGGCCAGCCGACTAGAGCATACAGGTTGCAGTGGTGAGTGTTATAAGGGGCTTTGGTATCAAAACGGATGGCACTGTGATAGACTGCATCCAGTTTGCTGAGTAGAGTATTGGAAGCTATTGTGTAAATGACATCGCCGAAGTTGAGGATAGTCAGTTTTACGAGGGTATGTTTGGCGGCATGAGTGAAGGCTTTGTTGAAAATAGGAAGCTGATTCTAGATTTAATTTTGGATTGGTAATGTTTAATATGAGTCTGGAAGGAGAGTTTACAGTCAAGCCAGACACCTAGGTATTTGTAGTTGTCCAAATATTCTAAGTTAGAACCGTCCAGAGTAGTGATGCTAGTCGGGCGGGCGGGTGTGGGCAGCGAACGGTTGAAGAGCATGCATTTGGTTTTACTAGCTTTTAAGTACAGTTGGAGACCACTGAAGGAGTGTTGTATATCATGGGAAAGACAAAACATTTATTTTTACTGATCTAATTACATTTGGTAATCAGTGTATAATAGCAATAAGGCACCTCGGGAACAGCCTTTAGTGCGTAAGAACAGCCCTTAGCCGTGGTATATTGGCCATATACCACACCCCCTCGGGCCTTATTGCTTAAACACAAAATGCATAAATTTCAACGATTTTACTGAGTTACAGTTCATATAAGGAAATCAGTCAATTGAAATAAATTCATTAGGCCCTAATCTATGGATGTCATGACTGGGCAGGGGTGCAGCCATGGGTGGCCTGGGCGGGCATAGGCCCACCCACTGGGGAGCCAGGCCCAGCCAGTTGAGATGAGTTTTTCCCCACAAAAGGGCTTTATTAGAGACAGAAATACTCCTCAGTTTCATCAGCTGTCTGGGTGGCTGGTCTCAGAGGATCACACAGGTAAAGAAGCCGGATGTGGAGGTCCTGGGCTGGAGTTGTTACACATGGTATGTGGTTCTGAGGCAGGATGGACGTACCGCCAAATTCTCTAAAACAACGTTGGAGGCGGCTTATGGTAGAGAAATGAACATTAAATTCTCTATCAACAGCTCTGGGGGACATTCCTACAGTCAGCATTCCAATTGCACGTTCCCTCAACTTGAGACCTCTGTGGCATTGTGTTGTGTGACAAAACTGCACATTTTAGTCACCTGTCAGGTGGATAGATTATCATGGCAAGTGAGAAATGTTCACTAACAGGGATGTAAACAAATGTGTGCACAAAATGTGAGAGAAATAAGCTATGGAAAAATTCTGGGATCTTTTATTTCAGCTCATGAAACTTGGGCCCAATTAGAGGGGACAACAACAACAAAATTGTCATGAATTATGTATTGCTCTCCAAACATTTAAATGCCATAATACTTTCAGATGAATGATTTCAGTAAAATCGATCAACAGCTATTAATATACCTTTTAGATATAACAGCTATTATAAATTCATAAAGATTACCAGTGGTCTCATAATGCATTTATGTCTTACTATGTATATTTTATGTATCTGTTCGTCTCTGCTAATCTTTAACATGGTTCAAACCTTTTCTAATTTCTCTGTTTGTCTCCTTTTCTCAGCACATCACGTGTTAGACTCTAGAACTGGGGGTGGGCTTGCCCCACCGATGTTCCACACAACCATCTCCGGGGAACGGATCACTGCTGCCATCCATCGATGGAAATCGGGGAAAATTGTGAATGCTGAGCAGGCTAGTGAGGTTGGGGCCCGCCCTCAGTCTCCGCTCTTTGGCTACTGGATGGAATTGAGGTGAATGGAGCCCATTTCCAACGTTGAGGACCCCAACTCATCAGAGCGAGATGTGAAACGGTCAGTCCATGTTCCTCCCAGTTCCCTGGTGTGTACGAGGGGGATTTCTGTGTGTGGGTTTGTAACAACAACGTCCGTAACATTTCAGATACACAATACTGCACTTAGTTCATCCCAAAGGATTTTTTAACGCTGCCTCTGAGGATTGCATAACGGTGTGTCATATGTAGAGAGGAAGAGAGAGAAGTTATATAATGCAATTTAATGTATAAATCTGGAGATCCAGATTTATACATCCAGTTACACACACACACACACACATAGGCTTGGACGCTCATACACACTCCATAGATCTACAGTAAACACAATGTAAAAATGAGGGGAGGAATGTAGAGGGAGTTGTTGAGAAGCACTGCCTCCTGCCCAACACGTGCCCTCACATTCGTAGCGCCTTCCTTCTCATTAAATGTGCAGATGCTGAATTTTTTCAGCAAATTGGAGTCACATTTTTAAATGAGCACAGACCGCGGTAGAGAAATACAAACATTAGATTTAAAATCTGTGTGTGTCGAATGTACTGTATTTTATATGTTAATGAAAGGATGTATGGATTATTTTGCCTATACTACAGAGGATGTGGTGGAGGTGTATGGTGTGTGAGTGTTTGTGTTTATGTGTGCATGCGTTCATGTGTGTGTGTGTGTCCACTGTGCAGGGATTAACATAACAGAGTGTAGGATTAGGAGTAAGTGGTGGTCAGATGGAACGGCAGGAAAGCGGATGACAACTCTGGACACATCCATATGTGACGCCAGCAGGGGATTGTCTCTGGTGTGTCACTATTTATGTTTCGATGTGTGTGTGTGTGTCGCTCTGTGGGTGTGTGCATCTGTGTGCATGTGTGTATGTCACTGTGTGTGTGTGCGCGCAGAGTATGTCTGTGCACATGCATTAGTCCTTGTGTGAGCTGCCTCATGCATCCCCCCCCCCCCCCCCCCCCCCCGGTGATCTCTGAGTCACTCAGCTCTTTGGTCTCACACACACACACACGGAGCCCTGGGGCAATCACAGTGATGCCGCTACTGTGTGTGCGCATTAGGATTAACTCTATAGAGCAGCGTCTGAACATACTCAGGGAAGTTTGGCGCCCACCACATCATTTCACTTACCAGCTTTAATTTAATAAGGAGTGTGAAAAAGGAAGCGTTTATGAATACAAATATATTCTGGGGCCTTGCTTATCCAATCTGAAGATCAACAGCGGAACCAAAGAGTCCTCAAGCTGTTTCAAATTCAAACCTTTATTATTCATTGACTTCAGGTACAAGTGGATATTGATATTAACTTAATGCATTGATCAATATACTCTTTCAGTATCACTTTAGATCAGGGCTCTCCAACTATGTTCCTGAAGAGCTACCCTCCTGTATGTTTCCGCCCCAACCTCAGTTGTAAATGACCTGATTAAGTTTAAAAACCCGCTAATTATTATAATCGTATGCACTAGATTAGGGTTGGAACGAAAATCTGCAGGACGGTAGCTCTTCAGGAACAGGGTTGAAGAGCCCTGCTTTAGATAATTGTTAAGAATATTCGATAAAACATTATCTAGATAAGTGAAGAAAAAATAATTACATTTCTCAGTACTCTACTTGCCTTCCTTGACTGATATTACGTGTCCTGTAAAATGGGGTCAGTGTTTAACTTGATGCACACGACGCGTGTACATACACAGCATGTCCCCAGAGATGTCTGTCAATAAGATTTAACAACATTTCTCTGTATTTATGTTGTTCCCCAACCTGTATTTATGTTGTTCCCCAACCTGATCTCAGAGCATTTCGAATTATTCTGTACTTAAATCTGACATACTCCATTTAGTATAATATGTTAAGTTTCATGTGGTATGTATTAATTTGTGGATGTCCATCACCTATTTCGTATGATATGTTACGAATTACAAACATGCTACTTAGTTTCAAAGTAGCTAAGACAGCATCTTAAGTTGTCTGATGAGATTCAAACTTGCAACCTTTGGGTTGCTAGACGTTTGCGTTATACGCCAGACCAACCACCCTACTTTAGTTTTGGCCTTCAGTAACCATCTGTCTTATGTAACAATGCCAAGTGTAACATATCATACCAAATGGGGTACATGGATTTACTTACAGAATAATATGAAATGCTCTGAGACCAGCTTGTGTTCCCATCAGACTCAAACACTATGTCCTGTCCTGCAACAACAAGCCTGTTTATTATTCACAAGCTTTTTCCTGCATGGGTGACATCCTAGGACTGTGTGTGTGCGCATGCATGTGTACACGTGTGTGTGCGCAGTTATTGACTAATGTTTGGCCTAATGGGCTGGTCAGTGACTGAGAGAATGTTTACGCATGTTAGTTTACTAGGTGGTTAACGTAGTTTACTTTGTTATCACAAAGCACAGTACTTCTAATCACGGCCAGATAGTGACATCAGCTAATAGTCATATCAGTGATGCCAGCGTATGACATCACAGCCTTGATTACTGAAAGCTATACAGTCCAAGAACCCAGCCAAGTTAATAGGCAGATACACACACCTGACTTCTGAGTGAACAGGACCAGATACATAAGACCTCCTGAGGTAAAGAGGATCTGTGAAAAGAAACCAGCCAGCAGACCATTAATCCAATCTCAATGTAATGAAAGGTTCAGTAAAAAAATATATATGTTTGGTCTGTCAGTCGGTGGTCAAGACTTGTCAAACATCAACTTCTTCAGACTAGGGTCCTTTTTTCTGAATTTCCGCCTGACTGACGTCCCCAAAGTAAACTGCCTGTTACTCAGGCCCAGAAGCCAGGGTATGCATATAATTGGTACCATTGGATAAAAAACACTTTGAAGTTTGTTGAAATGTTAAAATAATGTATGAGACTATAACACAATTGATATGGTAGGAGAAAATCCAAAGAATAACCAACCTGAAATTGTGTTTTTTGAGATCCCATGCTCTTACAATGGAAAGCTATGGGGCATATGCAATTCCAGCTCCCAGATTGCATTTCCTATGGCTTCCATGAGATTTTGTTCAAGATTTCAGGCTTGTTTCTTCCCAAACGAGGAAGAATTTAGTTTTAGTACAGGGAGTCAGTTGGAAATCAGTCTGTGCGAGCATGACGAAGAGGACGCGCACCTGCTAATTTTGCTTTCCTATCGAACATACTTCTTTCCATATTAAATATGATAGGTACCCTAAAATGTAATTAAACTGAGGATTAAATGGAAATGTATTTTGACTTGTTTTAACAAAGTTTGGCGGTAGCTTTTTGGATTCCTTTCTCTGCATGTTGAACAAGTGGATTACTCAAATCGATGGCGCCAACTAAACTGACTTTTTGGGATATAAAGAAGGATTTTATCTAACAAAATGATCATGCATGTTGTAACCTTCGGATTGCAGATTTGCAACCTGGTAACCTGGTAACCTTTGGATTGCAAATCAGAGGTAGATTTTCAAAAAGTAAGAGAATATTTAATCACTCTTTGTGATTTTATGAAGCCTGTGCTGGTTGAAAAATATTTTGATGTGGGGTGCAGTCCTCAAACATCGCATGGCATGCTTTCGCTGTAAAGTCTATTGTAAATCGCACAATGCAGTTAGATTAACAAGAATTTAAGCTTTTAACCGATATAAGATACTTGTATGTACCTAAATGTTTAATATCCATAATTTTTATGATTATTTATTTGAATTGCGTGCCCTCCAATTTCACCGGAAGTTGTGAAAAGGTGTTAACATGATATCCTGTTCCCTGATGTGGTTTATATATACACAACATGACCAAAAGTATGTGGACACCTGCTCTCCGAAACATCTCATTCCAAAATCATGGGCATTAATATGGAGTTGGTCCACCATTTGCTGCTATAACAGCCTCCACTCTACTGGGAAGGCTTTCCACTAGATGTTGGAACATTGCTGCAGAGAGTTGCTTCCATTCATTGGGCGATTAGGCCTGGTTTGCAGTTGACGTTCCAATTCATCCCAAAGGTATTCAATGGGGTTGAGGTCAGGGCTTTGTGCAGGCCAGTCAAGTTTTTCCACACCGATCTCGACAAACCATTTCTGTATGGACCTCTCTTTGTGCACGGGGGCATTGTCATGCTGAAACAGGAAAGGGCCTTCCCCAAACTGTTGCCACAAAGTTGGAAGCACAGAATCGTCTAGAATGTCAATGAATGCTGTAGCATTCAGATTTCCCTTCACTGGAACTAAGGAACCTAGCTCGAACCATGAAAAACAGCCCCAGACCATTATTCCTCATCCACCAAACTTTACAGTTGGCACTATGCATTTTGGCAGGTAGGGTTCTCCTGGCCAAACCCAGATTCGTCCAGATGGTGAAGCGTGATTCATCACTCCAGAGAACGTGTTTCCAATGGTAGCGAGCTTTACACCACTCCAACCGAAGCTTGTCAATGCGCATGGTGATCTTAGGCTTCATGAAACACATTTCATGAAGCTCCTGACAAACAGTTATTGTGCTGACGATTTTTACGTGCTTCAGCACTCTGTGACCTTGTGTGGTTCACCACTTCGTGGCTGAGCCGTTGTTGCTCCTAGATGTTTCCACTTCACAATAACGGCACTAACAGGGCAGACATTTGAGGAACTGACTTGTTGGAAAGCAGGCATCCTATGACTATGCCAAGTTTAAATTCACTGAGCTCTTCAGTAAGGCCATTCTACTACCAATGTTTGTCTATGGAGCAACGGGTGTAGCTGAAATAGCCAAATCCACTAATTTGAACGGGTGTCCACATACTTTTGTAGGTAAGGTCCATTCGGAAAGTATTCAGACGCTTTAACATTTTCCACATTTTGTTACGTTACAGCCTTATTATAAAATGTATTAAATACAAAATGTTGCTCATCAATCTACACACAATACCCCATCATGGCAATGTGAAAACAGGTTTTTAGACATGTTTGCAAATTATTAAAAATAAAAAACTGAAATACCTTATTAATAAGGTATTCAGACCCTTTGTTGTGAGACTCTAAAATTGAGCTTTGGTGCATCCTGTTTCCATTGATCACCCTTGTTGTTTCTACTACTTGATTTCTACTACAATGGTCACTCTGACAGAGCTTCAGAGTTCCTCTGTGTAGATTGGAGAACATTCCAAAAGGACAACCATCTCTGCAGCACTCCACCAATCAGGCCTTTATGGTAGGGTGGCCAGACGGAAGCCACTCCTCAGCAAAATCCACATGACAGCCCACTTGGAGTTTGCTAAAAGGCATCTAAATGATTCTTATACAATGAGTAACAAGATTATCTGGTCTGATGAAACCAAGCTCTTTGGGCTGATTGCCTAGCGTCACGTCTGGAGAAAACCTGGCACCATCCCAACGGTGAAGCATGGTGGTGGCAGCATCATGCTATGGGGATGTTTTTCAACAGCAGGGACTGTGAGACTAGTCAGGATCAAGGGAAAGATGAACCGCGCAAAGTACAGATATATCCTTGATGAAAACCTGCTCCAGAGTGCTCAGG
Organism: Oncorhynchus mykiss; assembly: GCF_057628025.1. Classification (NCBI taxonomy): domain Eukaryota; kingdom Metazoa; phylum Chordata; class Actinopteri; order Salmoniformes; family Salmonidae; genus Oncorhynchus; species Oncorhynchus mykiss. Next base: position 47,972,595 of record NC_143025.1, read on the forward strand.
ACCTCAGACCGGGGCGAAGGTTCATCTTCCAAAAGGACAACTACCCTAAGCACACAGCCAAAACAACGCAGTAGTGGCTTCGGGACAAGTCAATGTCCTTGAGTAGCCTAGCCAGAGCCCGGACCCAATCTCTCTTCTCTGGAGAGATCTGAAAATAGCTGTGCAGCAACACTCCATATCCAACCACAAAGAGCTTGAGAGGATCTGCAGACAAGAATGGGAGAAACTTCCCAAATACAGGCATGATAAGCTTGTAGCGTCATACCCAAGAATACTCAAAGGTTTTAATCGCTGCCAAAGGTGCTTCAACAAAGTACAGAGTAAAGGGTCTGAATACTTATGTAAATAAGATATTTCAGTTTTTTATTCTTAATAAATCGGCATAATTTCTTAAAAACAGTTTTTGCTCTGTCAATGTGGGTATTGTGTGTAGATTGATGGAATAAAAACAATATAATCCATTTTAGAATATGGCTGTAATGTAACAAAATGTTGAAAAAGTCAAGGTGTCTGAATACTTTACGAATACACTGTATAGTGTGTACTGTATATACAGTGCCTAACAGTATTCACACCCAATGTACTTTTTCCACATTTTGTTATACTACAGCCTGAATAAAAAAAATACACCATGATGGAAAATTGGACTTAGGTTTTTCAAAATGTTTACAAATTAATAAATTATCAAAAGCTGTCAGGTGTTCAACCCCTTTGTTATGGCAAGCCTAAATAAGTAAAGGAGTGAAAGTGTTAATGTGCTTAACAAATCACATAATAAGTTGCATAAACTCACTCTGTGTGCAGTAATAATGTTTAACATGATTTTTGAATGACTACTTCATCTCTGTAACCCACACATACAATTATCTGTAAGGTCTCTGTCGAACAGTGAATTTCAAGCACAGATTCGACCACAAATACCTATTGGTAGATTTTTTTTAAAGAAGAAAAAAAAGTAAACTCAGACGTTGAATATTCCCTTGAGCATGGTCATATTAATTCCACTTTGCTTGGTGTATCACTACAACCAGTCACAACAAAGATACAGGCATCCTTTCTAACTCAGTGTAATGAAATTCGTCTTCCTCCAACGAGGAGTATGACAGATCGGACCAATGTGCGGCGTGGTAAGTGTTCGTCATTTTTAATGACAAGACACTGAACACGGAAATACAAAATAACAAAGTGAAAGACAGAAACGAAAACGAAACAGTTCTGTATGGTGAAGACACAGAAAACAATCACCCACAACTCAAGTGGGGAAAACAGGCTGCCTAAGTATGGTTCTCAATCAGAGACAACGAACGACACCTGCCTCTGATTGAGAACCATACCAGGCCAAACACATAAATACTACATAGAAAAAAGAACATAGACTACCCACCCCAACTCACGCCCTGACCAAACTAACACAAAGACATAATAAAGGAACTAAGGTCAGAACGTGACACTCAGTTGCTGGTGAGAAAGGAAACCACTCAGGGATTTCACCGTGAGGCCAATGGTCAATTTAAAGCAGTTAGAGTTTAATGTCTGTGATAGGAGAAAACTGAAGATGGATCAATAACATTGTAGTTACTCAATAATACTAACCTAATTGACAGTGAAAACAAGGAAACCTGTACAAAATGAAAATATTCCAAAACATGCATCCTGTTTGCAACAAGGCACTAAAGTAAATGCTCCAAAAATGTGGCAAAGCTATTAACTTTTTCAAACGTAGTGTTAGCTACATCATGTTATGGGTATGCTTGTAATCTTTAAGCACCTGAGATGTTTTCAGGATAAAAAAGAAAGTGAATGAAGCTAAGGCAAAATCCTACAGGCAAAATCCTAGAGAAAAAGCTGGTTCAGTCTGCTTTCCACCAGACACTAGGAGAAGAATTCACTTTTCAGCAGGACACCAACCTAAAACCCAAGGCCAATTCTACACTGGAGTTGATTGCCAAGAAGACAGTGAATGTTCCTGAGTGACCGTGTTACAGTTTTGACTTAAATCTACTTGAAAATCTATGGCAAGACCTGAAAATGGTTGTCTAGCAATGATCAACAACCAATTTGACAGAGCTTGAAGACTTTTGAAAATAATAAATCGGCAAATGTTGCACAATCCAGGTGTAGAAAACTCTTAGACTTACCCAGAAAGACTCACAGCTGTAATCGCTGCCAAATGTGCTTTTACAAAGTATTGACTCAGGGGTCTGAATACTTACGTAAAATAGATATTTATTTATTTCGTTTTCATTACATGTGCAAACATTTCTAAAAACATGTTTTCACTTTGCAAAGCTGTCATCAAATAAAGGGTGTCTACTTTGAGGAATCTAAAATATAACATATTTTGATTTGTTTAACACTTTTTTGGTTACTACATGATTCCATATGTGTTATTTCATAGTTTTGAAGTCTTCACTATTATTCTACAATGTAGAAAATAGTAAAAATAAAGAAAAACCCTTCAATTAGTAGGTGTGTCCAAACTTTTGACTGGTACTGTATATACACACTGAACAAAAATATAAATGCAACATGTAAAGTGTTGGCCCCAAAAATTCCCAAAATGTTCCAACATAAATCTTATTTCTCTCAAATTTTGTGCACAAATTTGTTTAGATCCCTGTTGGTGAGAATTTTTATTTTGACAAAAGAATCCATCCACCTGACAGGTGTGGCATATCAAGAAGCTGATTAAACAGCACGATCATTACACAGGTGCACCTTGTGCTGGGGACAAAAAAAGGCCACTCTAAAATGTGCAGTTTTGTCATACAACACAATGCCACAAGTTTTGAGGGATCATGCAATTAGCATGCTGACTGTGAATGTCTACCAGAGCTGTTGCAATATAATTTTATGTTAATTTCTCTACCATAAGCCGCCTCCAACGTCAACTAGCTCTATGCAAAGGAGACGTGTCGCGCTGCATGAGGCATATGGTCACACCAGATACTGACTGGTTTATTTCAATTGACTGATTTCCTTATATGAACTGTAATTCAGTTAAATCTTAAATTGTCACATATTACATTTATATTTTTGTTCAGTGTATATATGAAAAACTGCTTGTGTTTCAGTTTGTGTTTTCTCTAAATTCAACACTGGCAGTGAATTTCAAAACACTGAGAACTAAGAGCAATTGATAAAACACCTATTTATATTATTGATCAATCAAACACATTTACCTATTTTTTTTTTCCTTTGTAACACCTTTCAAAGACTATCATTGGAATACTTACCAGGTGTTACATAAAAATGTCACAACATGGTAGCTGTGGGTCCCATTGTATTCTACAATCTCCATGATTACATAAGCAAAGCCTCTGTGATTTGGGATTAAAGATCAAGTAATTCTGAGGGGGAGGACTGAGGGATTTTGAGAAGGGAGGGATGGAACAGAGAGAGACAGAGGTTTCTTCTAAAGCTCTATCACATGAGGTGATAGTTATCACTAGGGATGCATGATATATATGAGCATATCAGAATCGGACGATATTAGCTAAAATGCAAACATCGGCATTTGCCCGATGTCTAGTTTAACACCGATGTGCAAAACCGATGTCAAAGCTGACGTGCATACCTAATATAACGTAGGTAGATGACGTAATGACGCCACATAAAATATAGGATTTCATACTGAGGAAAGCCGTATTGCATGCTCAAGAATGTGCTGGTTCTCATACCGCTGCTGCCATTTCAATGGCATTTGAGAACATGTTTGAAACTTGGAACATGAACACTCCTAGAACTCCTAGCACTATTCAAACAACTGACTCGAGAAATAAGTTCTAACTGCGTCTGCAGCAGACGTGATAACCTGTCATGGCATTGAAACGCCTGCTCAACAAAAATGCCAACACAGGCTGTCGAGTTAACTTATAAGAGTACTCTACTAGAGGTTGTGAACTAGCGATTCGGTAGCGTTCTCTCTGAGCCTCTACTGTGTCGCCCCCATGCTCGATGCTAGGTACAAGGAACGCTACTTTGATGCAGACAAACAGGGTTTACGTGAAATGTTAGACAGCTGGACAAGCTGGAAACGGACACAGTGCGCACCGAGGAAAAGAGGCCACGGACAGACAGAGCTGAAACTTCACTGCTTGACATGAATGATGAAATCCTGGTTGAGACTAAACAATGAAACAGCACAGCAAGTAAGTGAAAGAAATAGGTTTTGATTATGCTTTACTGGTAATGGGGACATGTGTAAATGCCAGAAAAAAAACTTTTTTGTGTGTGTTTTAAACTATTTCATTGTACTAGAATGCTTAAAAGGCCGCTAAAATTGTAAATATTGTTTATGGGTATCGGCCAAACGTTTCATGAAGGTGCATCCCTAGTTATCACCAATTGGCTGTCATCAGGGGGAAGGGGTCAACAGATGAAAGCATGAGCGAGAGGGAAGGATGGCGAGAGAGATGGAAAGAGGGAGAGAGGTTGGGAGAGTGAAAGCAACATACTCCTTTCCAGAAAAGGAGAGGGAAAGCGAGTGGGAGGGAGAGTGAGAGAGAGAGTAGTGAGAGCTGAAGCACCCAGCCAACATCACAGAATCCTAGATACTGTACCGAGAGGATCGCTCTGGAAGGATATACTATTCAGATCTCTCAGGGGGATATACAGACTGCAGCCATGCATATTCTGCAACCCTACTGCATCAACAGGTGTGTGTGTGTGTGCGTGTGAGCATATGACAGCCAATGCCACGTTTCACATTTGAAAAGGAGGGTAAACCATTTTGGGAATAACATATCTCTGATGGAGAAGGGGAGAGAGGGAACCGGGAGAGATTGAATGGAGAAATGGGTAGAGAAGGGACAGGTAGAGAGAGGACGGAGAGGGGTACAGAGGAGGAGAGAAGACGGAGAATCACTGAACTCACATTGAAGGCAATGTGCTAAGCCAATCATAACTCTCACTTCAACTGTAACTTGATGTTACCAGTCATTTAGATGAAGCACAATTTAGGGATACTTGATGGAGGTTGATCTGTAAAACTGTCATACATGGATGAATGATGGTGTCAAGGGAACTCATTTCCTTGTGACGCCTGTACATGTGTGTGTACGTGAGTGTGTGTGCACGAGCATGGTTAAGTGAATGTCCTTTGCTCCTCCCCCTCCACATAACCACAGAACCCTTGAGGCTGAGCGAATGAAAGAGCCAAAAACTAATGGTGTTGTTAGGGAGTGACTGTGTATTATATTGACCATGTCAGAGAGGTTATGCATAGAGAAAGACACCGGGACCTGTCCAGGACAGAGAAAGAACTCTGTCCTTATGAAACTAGCCTGATCTGCCATAGCTTCCCTTCAGACAAGTGAAGTGAAAGGAAGCATGAGTGCAGTGGTCAGCCTGCTTGACCAGGCTAAAGAAAACAGTTCCTCCTAAGGGGAGCAGCAGCACACGTCAATGACTTTGATGGTAAAATAAAACTGAAATACCCAAATAGATGTGTTGTAACATTGGGTATCAACTGATGTTAATGTGTGTGGTGTGTGTTAGGAAACCTCAATTTTCTAAGCAGAAACTACATTTGTCTTATGAATTTTGTGATTCATAATAATGATATTTCTCTTTCTAGCTCCCCCCTCTGTTTCTAATGTTACTCACTCACTCACTCACTCACTCACTCGTGTTTTTTCAGGCAGCAGTCCAGATCTATGCCTGGTGTATGTTTTGTTAGGTCACTAAGATGGTCATGTCATGTGGATTACGTATAGGAACCAGGTTACTGTGAGCCTAGTAACTGAATGACATTGGGGGATTTTCAGAAGAATATGTTGTTTGGGGGATGGGAGGTAGTTTGTCCTGTCAATGAAATGGTAATCAGCTTGTGAAGAGATATGTATGGCTGCCCTGCTTTGTAGTTGTCTTTTTTTGATTGTGTTTTGGTGTGTGTTGGGATTTATGGTTACAGGGTGGTGATTGGTTGGTGGGTGGTGGCTTGTATTTTGGAATGTTATTTTTTAAGGTGCTTGTATGTTTGAATTAAAAAGTTAACCCCCCCCCCCAGCTGGCCGAATGGACCAAAAAGGAAGAGAAAGAACAGCACATGTTCATTGAAGAGCATGTCTGGTAAGTTCATGTACAAGCCATTGACCACTATTCCTCAGTTAATGACAAGTCAATGCTCATTTACACATTTTTGCATCATTTAGCTATTCCAAGCCCTTACTCTCTAGCCACTCAGCCACATGCTTTGGATACATTTCTATAAAGTATTTTTATGAGGGGCATGTTTTAAACACACAGCATTCCTAGCTGGTCAGTGAAATCATTTTAAAAATATGTATTTTCTCTACTTAAACCATATGGTGTATGTGGAGAATCTGCCAAATAATTGCTTTCAGTGTTTTAGACTCAGACGCGGGCACGCGTTTCAGGAGATGAATTGGAGAGAGAAACCAGTTATTTTACATAGATTGTTCGAAAAGAAGGGATTCCAAGTTAGAAATATCAAGAAAAATTATGTTTCAGCTAGCTGTGTGGTCTTAGCACCACCACGCAGTAAATGTGTTTCTCTACTCTACCGGGGCGGCAGGGTAGCCTAGTGGTTAGTGGTTAGAGCGTTGGACTAGTAACTGGAAGGTTGCAAGTTCAAACCCCGGAGCTGACAAGGTACAAATCTGTCTTTCTGCCCCTGAACAGGCAGTTAACCCACTGTTCCTAGGCCGTAATTGAAAATAAGAATTTGTTCTTAACTGACTTGCCTAGTTAAATAAAGGTAAAATAAAAATACTCTGAAGACTTTAGGTGGTGAGTGACTTTAGGATTTCCCCTGGAGTGCTATTAGGTAAGGGTGTGTGGGTATATGTGTGTGCCCACACAAGACACACACAGACCTAATCAAACACAGGCATACACACTTCTCCTGTACATGTGCTTTTGTTGCTTCCATGCTAACACTTCTCTCTTCTCCTTCCCTTCTTCCTCTCCTCTGCTCCCTCCCTCTCATCTTCCTCATGTTCTTCCTTTCTCTTCCACTTTGTCTTTCCTCCGCTTTTGCTGCCTCTCTCCTTCCCCTCTTCTTCCTCCTCTACTCCCTCTTCTTCCTCCTCTACTCCCTCTTTCCTCCTCTTTCTTTCTCCTCTACTTCCTCTCTCCTCCTCCTCTCCATCTCTCCCTCAGCACTAAGCCTCTCTGTCCCAGGATACATCCCCAGCTACTTGGAGAAGGATGAGCCATGTGTGGTATGTGGAGACAAGGCCACCGGCTACCATTACCGCTGCATCACATGCGAGGGCTGCAAGGTGAGAGACATGGCCCATGACTGGCCTGTATAGGACTTCAAGGACTGGTTGGGTAACATTTTATATGACCTAGGCATTCCACAGTAACTACTAGGGAATAACCTGATTTTACTTTGTATATGCATTAAAGGAGGAAGTGTTATTTCTCAAACTGTGTATATTAATAATTTAATTGTCGACAATTATCGCAAAATGATTGACATATTATATTAGTGACATTTAAAAAATATATACAGTTGCATCCAAATACCGTATATTGTCACCCTTGCACTTTTCTTAAAGAATTATTCGATAAATAAGTTGAAATTGAAAAATAAACTTTGGTCTCCACACCTTATGGGATTTTCAACATTGCAGAACCAGTTGTATTTTTCTAAACTTAGCCCCTAAGCTAATGAACTACCAATGTGGTTGATATAACGTCATTATGTTGATATCGTACTTTGAAATAACTAAGTTGATGCAAGCAATGTCCACAGGGTTTCTTCAGGCGAACTATCCAGAAGAACCTTCACCCGGCTTACTCCTGTAAGTACGATGGCTGCTGCATCATCGACAAGATCACAAGGAACCAGTGCCAACTGTGTCGCTTCAGGAAGTGCATCGCAGTTGGCATGGCTATGGACCGTGAGTGTCACACTCCATGAGTGTGGGACCATAAGTGTCAACCATATATTTCACAATATATCACACCTACCTTCTCGCTGCTTTACATTTCAATTACTTCTACATTTAATACTGAAATACAGTAGGTTCACAAAACAACTCTGTGTCCTTAGTGGTGCTGGACGACTCTAAGCGGGTAGCCAAGCGGCGTCTGATTGAGGAGAACCGGGAGAAGAGGAAGAAGGACGAGATCGTGAAGACTCTACAGACCCGTCCGGAGCCCGACAGCTCGGAGTGGGAGCTGATCCGCCATGTGACAGAGGCCCACCACCACACCAACGCGCAGGGCTCCCACTGGAAACAGAAACGCAAGTTCCTGGTGAGATGCTAGGCTAATGCTATGCTAATCTAAAGTTGGCTAAGCTATAGGCTAGGCTAAAATAGGATAGGCTAGGCTAAATAAGATAGGCCAGGGCTAAGCGAGACTAAGTTAAGCTAATCAACAACAGGTAGATTTGTGGGTGTATTGGTTTACTCAGTAAATTAAAAATCTTCATAAAATAATGGTCCATTCACCAATTCGTGAATGGATGTTTGACTCACTGACTGAATTGCACAAGTCACATCTCCTTACTCATTGTTCTATGTCAGATAGTTGTTTTATGTCATCTGCAATGATTGGTTGAGGACTGCTTGTCACATAGGAACACCACCTCCTGTGGGGAGACATTGCTCTGTACTAACAATAGGAATGTCATTCAGAAAAGCTATTACTGAATCTGCCCTGTTGCCAAAGCAACCAATTCTACGTAGCCCCCTCTGAGAGGAAAGTACTTCCCCATACACACGTGTCTCCGTAACGATAGTTGCCTTGGCGCTGAGGTCCAAACAGTTGTTGCATGGCAACCAGGCCAAGGAGACATAGCATGCAGAGGCTATGTTAAAATGGTTTTATTGTTCAAAGTAAAGTCGACGTGGATCTGCTCAGAATGGATTGATCCAGTGCATATCTGAGGTGTTGATAACAACAGCCTCGAAAACAAGCATAACAGAAGGAGCACTGGTACAATCTCACGCACTCACTCAGTACATCACCTCACTCACTGAGTACATCACCTCACTCACTCACTCACTCAGTACATCACCTCACTCACTCACTCAGTACATCACCTCACTCACTCACTCACTCACTCAGTACATTCACTCACTCAGTACATTCACTCACTCACTCACTCACTCACTCACTCAGTACATTGTTTCACTCACTCAGTCAGTACATCGTTTCACTCACTCACTCAGTACATCACCTCACTCACTCACTCACTCACTCACTCAGTACATCACCTCACTCACTCACTCAGTACATCACCTCACTCACTCACTCAGTACATTCACTCACTCACTCACTCACTCACTCAGTACATCGTTTCACTCACTCACTCAGTACATCACCTCACTCACTCGGTACATCACCTCACTCACTCAGTACATCACCTCACTCACTCACTCAGTACATCACCTCACTCACTCACTCACTCACTCACTCACTCAGTACATCACCTCACTCACTCAGTACATCGCTTCACTCACTCACTCAGTCAACTCACGCACACACATGCGCACACACACTAAACAGGCTGCACTGTGAAACCACACATGCGGAGATCATCCGTTCACCTACTCTGCGTCTCACAAAGACACGGCGGTTGGAACCAAAAATCTCAAATTTGGGTTCATCAGACCAAAGGACAGATTTCCATTGGTCTAATGTCCATTGCTCGTGTTTCTTGGCCCAAGCAAGTTTCTTCTTATTATGTGTGTCTTTTAGTTGTGGTTTATTTGCAGAAATTTGACCATGAAGGCCTGATTCACGCAGTCTCCTCTGAACAGTTGATGTTGAGATTTGTCTATTACTTGAACTCTGTGAAGCATTTATTTGGGCTGCAATTTCTGAGGCTGGTAACTCTAATTAACTTATCCTCTGCAGCAGAGGTAACTCTGGGTCTTCCTTTCCAGAGGTGGTCCCCATGAGAGCCAGTTTCATCATAGCGCTGGATGGTTTTATTGACAAAGTTCTTGGAATTTTCCTCATTTACTGACCTTCATGTCTTAAAGTAATGATGGACTGTCGTTTCTCTTTGCATATTTGAGTTGTCCTTGCTATAATATGGACTTGGTATTTTACCAAATAGGGCTATTTTCTGTATACCACCCCGACCTTGTCACAACACAACTGATGGTCTCAAACGCATTAAGAAGGAAAGAAATTCCACAAATTAACTTTTAACAAGGCACACCTGTTAATTAGAATGCATTCCAGGTGACTACTTAATGAATCTGGTTGAGAGAATGCCAAGAGTGTTCAAAGCTGACAAGGCAAGGGGTGACTACTTTGAAGTAAAGTAGTCTCAAGTATGAAATATTTTTTAATTTGTTTAAAAGATATTGGGTTACTACATGATTCCATATGTGTTGTTTTCATAGTTTTGATGTATTCACTTTTATTCTACAATGTAGAAAATAGTAAAAAATAAAGAAAAACCCTTGAATGAGTAGGTGTGTCCAAACTTTTGACTGGTACTGTATATTTGAAAATAAAGGTAGTGGAATATTGGAATGTATTTGGAAATACACTTGGAAAGTACTCAAATACACACACGTTTAATTTCAAGTACACATTTTTAAATACTCCATGCATTTTAACTCAGGTCTGTTAAGTCCTAGGGGTTTTTGAAATAATGTATTTGGAAACAACTATTTACAAATAATAAAAAAATATTTCAAATAGAAGTACTTTATTTCTGCCACATTATTTTAAAATACTCAAATGCAATGAAAATAAGTATATAAATACAAAATACTTAGAGCATAAATTTGAACCCTTAAATGAGCATAAATTTGAACCCATAAATTTGAAGCCAGTGACAACCGAAATATCAAACCAGAAGGTTGATTGATCTGTGTTTGCCCAGTGGGACTTTTCATTAGACGCCATCTTGTGCCCCCAGCCTGAGGACATAGGTCAGTCCCCCGGGGCTCCCACCCCAGACGGAGACAAGGTAGACCTGGAGGCCTTCAGCGAGTTCACCAAGATCATCACCCCCGCCATCACACGTGTCGTCGACTTTGCCAAAAAACTAACCATGTTCTCAGAGGTGGGTTTAAAGCGCTTTGTGTAGTGTGTGCCTGTGTGTTTTTGTGTAAGTTGCTGTGTGTGTCTGTCTGTCCTGTGTCCTCATTTGGCCCTGTGTGTCTCTAATGGGGCTCATCAACACAGATTTGACTGTGATTACCTCCTCCTTCAGCAGAACTGTTTGTTATGGTGTGTCTGTCTGTTCATTCCTACGTGCGTGCGTTATTACACTTGTTAAATTGTATATTCACCACTGCCTCCTCTATATGACTCATACTGCTCTATAATGAGGACATAATGCTGCTGTTTCTCACACACACACACACACACACACACATTACTCACCTTCATCCACAGTCCCCGACAAACAGTCCCGAAAGGTTGTGATTCACCAGTTATGTAGTCTGTAGCTGGACTAAATAACTGTCTCACTGGCCAGCAGAGGAATAATGTCGCTAACTGTTGTGGTTATGGTAGCTGCTAGAATTACTGGATATTTAGTAATATTATCTCTGTCACTATGTTCCCAGGCTGTGTGTATAATGTACATATGCCCTATAGTTACCTTGTGAGACCTGCTGTGTGTGTGTGTGTGTGTGTCTTGACCTTAAGTGCTTTCTACTTCAGCTGACTATAGGTTTCCTAACATGCCCCTCACTGCCATGGGATGACCTGATTGTGTTTATGTTTTGTACACTCTAACAGTTTCCCTCTCCCCTCCTCCCTCCAGCTGCGTTGTGAGGACCAGATCATCCTATTGAAAGGTTGCTGTATGGAGATCATGTCGCTTCGCGCCGCCGTGCGCTACGACCCAGAGAGCGAGACGCTTACCCTGAGCGGCGAGATGGCGGTGAAGAGGGAGCAGCTGAAGAATGGCGGGCTGGGCGTGGTGTCGGACGCCATCTTTGATTTGGGCAAGAGTCTGGCGCAGTTTAACCTGGACGACTCGGAGGTGGCCCTGCTGCAGGCTGTGCTCCTCATGAGCTCAGGTGAGGAGCCAGGAGGCTGTGAAAGGTTCTAACAACTCTATGAACATACATAATAGCTATGAAAAGACATAAGTGCTTTGAACAGACATATCAGCTCTATGAACAAACGCAACTGCTCTATTAACAGATAAAACAGGCAATCAATGGAAGGACTTCAGAGGATCATAACCACTTCATGAACAGACATAACCACTTTAAGAACAGACATGACCACTTTATGACCAAATAACAACTGTATTGAACACACTGAAGGTCTCCCTATGTTTGTAACATTTTATGAACAAGCTTCAATATCTCTACCATTTCTCTATTATTATTATTATTGGTCTTTAAAGGTATGTATTTTGCGTTCCTCTCAGATCGCTCTGGCCTGACATCGGTAGTTAAGATCGAGAAGTGCCAGGAGACGTACCTGCTTGCCTTCGAGCACTACATCAACCACCGCAAGCACAACATTCCCCACTTCTGGCCCAAGCTGCTGATGAAGGTGACGGACCTGAGGATGATCGGGGCGTGCCACGCCAGCCGCTTCCTCCACATGAAGGTAGAGTGTCCCAACGAACTCTTCCCTCCGCTCTTCCTTGAGGTCTTCGAGGACCAGGAAGTATGAACTGACCCCTGACTTTTGACCTGGAAGAGATAGAAGAGAGAGGGGGGAAAGTAAAGGAGTAACAATTGGCCTCTTTCCTCATTTTGTGAAACACAATATCACCACCAGCAACACCGATAGTCACCAAGAAAAAAGTCACAGAGAAAAACAAAAAGGCTTTCTTTTGCATAGCTGTTTTGGTGATTTGCACTTGGGGCTCTTGTGGCTGCTGGGCCCCACTTTGAGTATGGGGGTGGAGCCCCCCTCTAAAGTGGGGTTCTCTGGCTGTGGGGCCTCTCTCTGAGTTGGGGTTCTCTGGCTGCGCCCCCCCCCCCCCCCCCCCCCCCCCCCTCTGAGTTGATGGTCTATGGCTGTGCTGTGCGTCTCTATCTAACAGAGAAGCTAACAGCCCTGAGCGGTGTTCTGCTCCTGTGTTGTTATACACCTGGTGCACATGTATGCAAACCCAAACCCACAAGGTCTGGTTGGAGTACTGGTACTGATGGAGCTCTGTGTTAGTGGAAGGCAATCACTCTGAGAGGCAGATGGTTGACACTAACATACACACTTACATTCACAATCACACAATTTTACAAAACCTCACACATACAGCCACTGATGTACATCTACATTCACCTAACACACACACTACTATAGACAAACATATTCATACAGTACATGGACTGAGATAGCTTTTCAGAGCTGCCCATCACTCGAGGAGGGCAGATAGCTACTTTATTTTGTTCCACAATCGAGCTTCCATCAGGGGGCTCCACCCTCCAACCAGCTCCCCTCTTCACCAGCCTCCTCACCAGCCTCCACTGGGACAGTTACCAAGTGTACCCCCACACTTTTCTCTTTTGGACTCTTCCCTTCCACCCCTGATGTGCAGAGTTACACATTTACCTCCCTTTATGACAATGCAAACACACATACCTATTTATGAATACAAACAATATCCAATTTGTTGTGCAATGGTGCAAGAGTACCTGCATTTATATACGCAACCCTTTACCCTCACACATACAGTGCCTTGCGAAAGTATTCGGCCCCCTTGAACTTTGCGACCTTTTGCCACATTTCAGGCTTCAAACATAAAGATATAAAACTGTATTTTGCCTTAAGAAAGTATTCCTTCCCCTGACATTTACATATTTTATGTTATTTTGTGTGATTTTTTAAAATAGATTCAGTTTAGATTTTTGGTCACTATAATTCACACAATAACCCATAATATCAAAGAGGAATTATGTTTTTTGAAAAAAAGGATACAATTTAATAAAAAACTGAAAAGCTGAAATAAGTAATAACATAAATTGTATAGACTCACTCTGTGTGCAATAATATAGTGTTTAGCATAATTTCTGAAGTAGTACTTCATCTCTGTAACCCACACACAATTATCTGTAATGTATCTCAGTCGGGGCAGTGAATTTCAAACACAGATTCAACCAAAAAGACCAGGGAGATTTCCCAATGCCCTGCAAAGAAGGTTGATGGAGGATGGGTAAATTAAAAAAGAACATTGAATAATATTCCCTTGAGCATGGTGAAGTTATTAATTATACTTTGGATGGTGTATTAATACACCCAGTCACTAGAAAAATGTCCTTCCTAATTTAGTTGCCGGGGAGGAAGGAAACTGCTCAGGGATTTCACCTTGAGGCTAATGATAAAACAGTTACAGAGTTCAATGTCTGTGATAGAAAACTGAAGATGCATCAACAACATTTTAGTCACTCCACAATACTAACCTAATTGACAGAGTGAAAATAAGGAAGCCTGTACAGAATAAAAATATTCTAAAACATGCATCCTGTTTGCAGCAAGGCACTAAAGTAATACTGCAAAAAATGTGACAAAGCAATTAAATGAATACACATTTTGAATACAAAATTGAATACAAAATTGTTATGTTTGGGGCAAATCTAATACAGTGCCTTGCGAAAGTATTCGGCCACCCTGAACTTTGCGACCTTTTGCCACATTTCAGGCTTCAAACATAAAGATATAAAACTGTATTTTTTTGTGAAGAATCAACAACAAGTGGGACACAATCATGAAGTGGAACAACATTTATTGGATATTTCAAACTTTTTTAACAAATCAAAAACTGAAAAATTGGGCGTGCAAAATTATTCAGCCCCCTTAAGTTAATACTTTGTAGCGCCACCTTTTGCTGCGATTACAGCTGTAAGTCGCTTGGGGTATGTCTCTATCAGTTTTGCACATCGAGAGACTAAATTTTTTTCCCATTCCTCCTTGCAAAACAGCTCGAGCTCAGTGAGGTTGGATGGAGAGCATTTGTGAACAGCAGTTTTCAGTTCTTTCCACAGATTCTCGATTGGATTCAGGTCTGGACTTTGACTTGGCCATTCTAACACCTGGATATGTTTATTTTTGAACCATTCCATTGTAGATTTTGCTTTATGTTTTGGATCATTGTCTTGTTGGAAGACAAATCTCCGTCCCAGTCTCAGGTCTTTTGCAGACTCCATCAGGTTTTCTTCCAGAATGGTGCTGTATTTGGCTCCATCCATCTTCCCATCAATTTTAACCATCTTCCCTGTCCCTGCTGAAGAAAAGCAGGCCCAAACCATGATGCTGCCACCACCATGTTTGACAGTGGGGATGGTGTGTTCAGCTGTGTTGCTTTTACGCCAAACATAACATTTTGCATTGTTGCCAAAAAGTTCAATTTTGGTTTCATCTGACCAGAGCACCTTCTTCCACATGTTTGGTGTGTCTCCCAGGTGGCTTGTGGCAAACTTTAAATGACACTTTTTATGGATATCTTTAAGAAATGGCTTTCTTCTTGCCACTCTTCCATAAAGGTCAGATTTGTGCAATATACGACTGATTGTTGTCCTATGGACAGAGTCTCCCACCTCAGCTGTAGATCTCTGCAGTTCATCCAGAGTGATCATGGGCCTCTTGGCTGCATCTCTGATCAGTCTTCTCCTTGTATGAGCTGAAAGTTTAGAGGGACGGCCAGGTCTTGGTAGATTTGCAGTGGTCTGATACTCCTTCCATTTCAATATTATCGCTTGCACAGTGCTCCTTGGGATGTTTAAAGCTTGGGAAATCGTTTTGTATCCAAATCCGGCTTTAAACTTCTTCACAACAGTATCGCGGACCTGCCTGGTGTGTTCCTTGTTCTTCATGATGCTCTCTGTGCTTTTAACGGACCTCTGAGACTATCACAGTGCAGGTGCATTTATACGGAGACTTGATTACACACAGGTGGATTGTATTTATCATCATTAGTCATTTAGGTCAACATTGGATCATTCAGAGATCCTCACTGAACTTCTGGAGAGAGTTTGCTGCACTGAAAGTAAAGGGGCTGAATAATTTTGCATGCCCAATTTTTCAGGTTTTGATTTGTTAAAAAAGTTTGAAATATCCAATAAATGTCGCTCCACTTCATGATTGTGTCCCACTTGTTGTTGATTCTTCACAAAAAAATACAGTTTTAAATCTTCATGTTTGAAGCCTGAAATGTGGCAAAAGGTCACAAAGTTCAAGGGGGCCGAATACTTTCGCAAGGCACTGTACAAGTCCTGTATACCTATCTTACTGCATGTATACAGTACACCGGTCTAACTGCATGCACATGTATCTCTGTACCTGCATAATACCCACTGGTTTACCTCCATATACTTCTCATCAGATTACATACCTCTCTTAACCCTTATGCATATATATATTTTGCTGAATATACATATACAGTTAACATAACTGTCTACCTGGGTATATGTGTACCTCTCCTATACATACCTCTGTGTGTACACACACAAAACAATACTGTTCTTTTACCTCATATGACAGTTGATCCTCACCTAGGTTGTGTCATTCCACCCATCCCAAACCTCCACTACATCTCCCGTTTGGGCTGCACTGCACTTCCTAGTTGCAGACTGTGTGTGTCTCCTCCATGTTGCCCTGCCCATCACACAGGACTCCCGCCCCCTCTGATGTGGGATTGGTTGAGGGACGGGACGGGGGGGGGGACGGGGGGGGGGGGGGGGGGGGGATGTCACTGACAGATTCTACCTCACCTCCCATGTCGGAGCAGCTGCCCCTCTGAGTGCAAATAAATACACTTCCACAGCTGCCAATATGGACCTGTTTGTTCCCCTACTACACCGTTCAGTATGGTTCTATGACCCCTGAAATGTGAGAGGCCGCAGACCTTTTACACTTTTCTTTTTGAAGTATTTTTATCATACTGAGTATTGATAAGTATTTTTATCATATTTTTATCATACTCATACTGGATTCCCCAGGATTCAAGACAGGAGAAACAACAAACCCACTGGTGGTATAAATATTCTCTGTCTGATGACAAACTCAAAGGAAACTTTCTTTCGGAGGAAAAGACAGACAGTACACCTTGGAAGCCAAATGAGCTCAATGGACGGGCCAGGCAAAAGCCCGTGGTAAGAAAACACGAAAAAAACTCCAATCTTTAACTCAGTTCAGCAGTGTTCACCTGTGGATGGATACCCTGGTTCTCAATGTGGCAGGTCCAGAGACGAGACAAGACAAGACCGAGAGTCCTAGCCGATGCAACATGCCACATATTGTACTTTTACAGCATCATTCACAGTAGCAACCCCCTTTCTCCTAAAGTGTGAAAAGTGGTTGCCACAGAGAGCCACAAAGCCTTTGAGATGACTCTCTGACTGTCCTCCCCACACATCCAATCCTACGCCCAGCCATCTATGAGCTTTCGCTACATGTCCCCCTCCCCTCTCCTTCAAAGCCATTGACAGGTATTTATTTTGCACTAAAGTGATGTCTCCCCCTGTATTTGCCCTATATATGCCCTCTGTTGCTATACCTCTCTTCTCCTGCAGTCTTACCCTAATCCCTAGCTTGATCACGGCGCCTAACATTCTGCCACTACGCACGCACGCACGCACGCAAACACACACACACACACACACACACATTCTCAGTATTACCACAAGGGGATTTAAAGGAACCTAGAAAATAGGATGTCATTCAAACACATGCGCAGAGATGTGATATGGTTCACTTGAAAAAGAGATGCCGATCTCAATGTGGCTTTAATGTTTAAATAAAGGATACATAAAAGATATGCAGCATAATGATAATCAACTCTTTATCACTGTGAAGGAGCCAGGCTTTGACCAGACGGTTGGTTTGGGATAAGGTGTAGAATAGGGTTGGCTTTAGCTGTGAACGACATGGAAATGTTCCCCAGAGGGGTCGTGATTAACAACATGTAGAAGAAAGGGAAGCTTTTCCACACAGCCAGTGGTCCCTAGACTACTAACAATCTCATACAGAATCAGACTCACCAGCACCGCAGAGCACACTGCCTTCAGACACCATCAATCACACCAGCACAGCTGATGGATCCTCAGGCTCTCGCTGGCCATCCTTGTGCCAGGACAGTGTGGATACAATCAACCAACAAATGTTATCTTAGGTACACAGAGTTACACATGGGATAAACAAACGTACTGTCAATGACACAATAGAAAAATCTATATACAGTGTGTGCAAATGTAGTAAGATTAGGGAGGTAAGGCAATAAATAGGCCATAGTGGCAAAATAATTACAATTTTGCAATTAAACACTGGAGTGTTAGATGTGCAGAAGATGAATTTGCAAGTAGAGATATTGGGGTGCAAAGGAGCAAAAAAAGGAATAACAATATGGGGATGAGGTAGTTGGGTGGGCTATTCACAGATGGGCTGTGTACAGGTGCAATGATCGGTAAGCTACTCTGACAGCTGATGCTTAAAGTTAGTGATGGAGATATAAGACTCATGCTCTAGTGATTTTTGCAATTCCTTCCAGTCATTGGCAGCAGAGAACTAGAAGGAAAGGCGGTCAAATGAGGAGTTGTCTTTGGGGATGACCAGTGAAATATGCCTGCTGGAGCGCCTGCTACGTGTGGGTGCTGCTATGGTGACCAGTGAGCTGAGATAAGGTGGGACTTTACCTAGCAAAGACTTATAGATGACCTGGAGCCAGTGGGTTTGGTGACGAATATGAAGCGAGGGCCAGCCAACGAGAGCATACAGGTCGCAGTGGTGGGTAGTATATCGGGCTTTGGTGACAAAACAGATGGCACTGTGATAGACTGCATCCAATTTGCTGAGTAAATTGTTGGAGGATATTTTGTAAATTACATTGCCGAAGTCAAGGATTGGTAGGATAGTCAGTTTTACGAGGCTATGTTTGGCAGCATGAGTGAAGGATGCTTTGTTGTAAAATAGGAAGCCGATTCTAGATTTAATTTTGGATTGGAGATGCTTAATGCGAGTGTGGAAAGAGAGTTTACAGTCTTACCAGACACCCAGGTATTTGTAGTTGTCCACATATTCTAAGTCAGACCCGTCCAGAGTAGTGATGCTCGACAGGCGGGCGGGTGCCGGCTGCGATCGGTTGAACTAGAGAAATGAAATGGAGAAGTCCCAGACTGAAAATGTTGTGCACTAAGTGTCTTTCTGCATATTTCTGCATATTTGTGAACTGGATGGATGATGAAAGTGGATGATGTCACACTTCCGGGTTGAAATGCTGTTTGTCTGACAGATTGATCTCAATAAAGTATTTTACATTTTTTTGAAAAAGAGACTCCGTTACAACTGAAAGCCCAGAAACGGAGGGAAAGAAAAGACGACTTGGATCTTAGTTCACGACTTGGATAATTATGTTGAGGTTTTTTTGTTGTTATGATTATTGTTGTTTGTTGTTTAGCATTTGATTTAATTGCTCAGTTAATGTCTGTGTTGTCAGAGCTTGTCTGATATGATGCTTTACTGTGTAAAACAAACAGCTGTAGACACTTTCTGAACATCTGTGCAGTGTAGGCGTGTGTCTCAAATGGCCCCCTATTTCCTGACGCAGACTAGGTCTTCATGAAACTTCACTTTGATCTCAGCTGGTTTGTATTGTTCGCTCAAGGTGGAAGACCCCCTTAACTCACTGACCTGGGTTCTCCTCTAACCAATCTTAACCTTGATCTATAGATGGGTTAAAGTAAAACTGACTTTAGATGACAACTTGGTGGAAACGTCACCCCATGAATTTGCCGTCTGTCTGTCTTAATGTAAACAGGAATATTATATACGTTTTTTAAGAAAAAATATTTCTGTAAAATAAGAAACACGCTATAAAAATTTCAAAACAGAAACCACAAAAGAGAGATTTAAACAACTATTCATACCTCAGACAATGAAGTGGAAACAGAATGAAAAGGAGTTGTGCATGGATAGCCAGCTGCTGTATCGTACGCTCACATTGTTTGTGTGAAGCTTCTTGACAGGAACTGTATATAAAATGACACCATCTTAAATTCAAGCGGTATTTGACATTCGCTCTGAAGTGTAGTTTCTCACAAGGCTCAGGATAGACTCACAGGATCAGGAGATGTTTAGGTGAGGTTCCCTCCACATAGTGTGGATGTTCTGTCCTAGCTCAATGTCACAACTCTTGTTTATGTCCCTCATCACTGTCTAACCAAGCCTGGTTAGGTTGTTTTGTAAACTCCTATGGTCATTATCACGGCAAGTTGAGAAGACTGCACAAACCGGTCTGGAGGCATAACGCTAGACAAATCATACTGCTCTTTTATTTTTATTTTACCTTTATTTAACTAGGCAAGTCAGTTAAGAACAAATTCTTATTTTCAATGACGGCCTAGTGGGTTAACTGCCTGTTCAGGGGCAGAACGACAGATTTGTACCTTGTCAGCTCGGGGGTTTGAACTTGCAACCTTCCGGTTACTAGTCCAACGCTCTAACCACTAGGCTACCCTGCCGCCTCTGCAGAATGTGATAGTGGTTCTTGTGCCCAGACACTCACTGATCAATTATTTTTGTTAGATGTTTCATAGGTTATGACAAAAAAAACATACATCAAGAGATGGTGACATCCCAGAGCTCTTTTTATTTTTATTGTTAAAAAGTTAGACTTACTTACGTTCAGTTTCTTACTTGGGTACGTTTCCCTCCCTCAACCTGCTCTTGAGACAATTATTTTAATGAAATCAGCCATTGAATTATGTCCAAACAATCTTTAGCAGTGTGCTTTCTCTTCTCTCAACTTACCTTCATGAATACTGGTCTGAAAGGACCAGATATGTGAAAGCAGTATGGTGGAAACTCATCCATTTACTGTCAATTTTCAGTGGTAATCATTAATCAAGTACAGTATATAGAATGGGAGATTGTGGGATAGCTTGGAGCGAACACAGTATAGGCAGAGGGAAAAGTCCAATACCTACTCCTGTGTTTTTCAATCCTGGTCTTTGTGTTGGCAAGGCAAGAGTATTGCCCAAATATTGCTAACAAGCAAATTACCATCTTGAGGTTTCAGTTGAACATTTATCTGCTCTTCCCACCAGTTGAATGGTGTAGAGCATGTCTGATGGATGGGATAGTAAAGTTTATATTCTCAAATCAAGGACCGGGATTGGGGGAAACACTTTTATACACCATATTGGTTCTGGTAAAAAAGAAAAACATCTGAAATTTCCAATGAGACAAACTGTGTAGAGGTGTTAACAAATTTGCTCAGGTCTGACTAAATGTTATGTGGAGTAGTGAACGGAGGCTATAGAATTCTGTGTTTGTGGGAGGTGGTTGAAGATACAATTCCTAATGTGATGAGTAGGCCTAGAGTTGGTAACAGTAGTCACTGCAGTGCAGCCTGATAAGTGAATTTAATTCACAACTGTTTGGGCCTACGGAAAGAGGGGAGATGCAGATTGTCCATCTGGCCTGGTGGAGGAAATTATAGTATAATTTTTTTTATATAATTCAGAGGCACAGACTCTGTGAGTGAAAGGGGCTGGGATTCTGTGAATATGTTTGCTCGCTGTGGATGGCAGATGCTATCCGCTGGTCACGCAGGGTAGCCTAGTGGTTAGAGCATTGGACTAGTAACTGAAAAGTTGCAAGTTCGAATCCCTGAGCTGACAAAGTCGTTCTGATCTGTCGTTCTGCCCCTGAACAGGCAGTTAACCCACTGTTCCTAGGCCGTCATTGAAGATAAGAATTTGTTCTTAACTGACTTGCCTAGTTAAATAAAGGTAAAATAATTATTTATTTTTGTTTTTATTTTATTTTTTTACAGACAGATTAGGGTCTTTTCTTTTCAGCCGTAGTCATTTGACTTCAAAACTATGTTTTTCCAGCAATTGTATTTTGAAATATAAGACCAATTCTAGCTGCTGTTTACTAACAGCCGCAACTCCACAATCAGCTGTTTGAAATTAAGCCAGCTGCCCAAATTGCAGGCTTTGTGGGCCTATGTGCTATGTTTGTGATTTAAACAATTCACAGCGATATTGTAAAGGAAGCTATTAATCCTCGGTGGCTACATTATCCTCTCTGGTGTAGTATTTTGAATTATTTTATTTATTTAGACATATGTACAAACAGGACTAATTATTTAATTTTGTCAAGTTTAATAATTAATTAATTTTGGCAATTTGCCAGTTTGTGCTGCACCTACTTCAGCACTCCTACTCCCCGCGGCTATGGTCATGTTCCTAATGAAGGCACAAAATGGGAAAAACTGTTTCGAAATCTTTCGAATAAGAGTTCTCATTTTGGTTTTCCCTTAGAAAAAGGTATTGATAGTGGTTGCGACCGTAGGTTGTCAGGTTATAGATTCAGCACCCCTCAGTTTGTTTAACTTAGCTTATTATTAAGCTTTATTTCAAGAGTTTAGAAATGACAAGGTGATACAGAGGTGGAGAAGGGAGGAAGTTGAAAGGGACAACTTGGGGTTGAACCCAGGTCTCCGGCGTGTGTTGAGAGTGGGGAGTGTTACCACTACACCATATCTGCCACTTAACTGGATGTTTGTTACATGCAAGATGACCAACAAATCATAAAGTTTGGACCAATAATCTCTTCATATGGTATTATTGCTTGAGAAAAAGCATATATTATAACTATGCAAGTTGATGCACAGAAGAGGTTCTTCTCGTCCTTTTTTTCCATTTTGATGACCGCTTGTTGACACTTTTTCTCTTATAAAACTGCAATTTTAGCTCAAGTGAAAGCACCGGATGCAAGCCTCAATGTGTGTCTCTCCCCCAGAAAAACATAACCTCATGCAGTCATCATCAGGGTTTCTCAGCCTAGGTCCTACAAGTATTAAAGGTATATAAACGTTACTGTTGTTAACCCATGTGACTATGTTGTGCCACGGTTCTTAATCAAATAATAACTTTCAGGGGTTTTGTCAGAATAAAATGTAAAAAAGTATATATAATTTAATTGTACAAACAGTGTACTACTACAACACAAACACACACGAGACAATTCCGGAAATGCACTGTGATTCCTGTCACCTGCTGCTCAAGCCAGTGTTCTGTTCACATTGCATATATTATATTGACTGATGGTGTTATGTTATGTCCGATATGTGTTGTTCTGTGTTGGGCTGACTGGTTCAAACAATCAACCAGGGCAATTGTAAAATGTGGTTTTGAGATTTGTGTTCATTGTTTTAAAAGAAAATATTTGTACGGTAGTTGTTGCTAGTCTAGTCGCAATATATGTATCTAATAAATACATACTCTCTTTCTCTGTCTTTCTCTGTCTTGTTACAGGGTCTGTTTTGATCTTGAACCTGAATAAGTACAGTACAGAAAGGCACAAAAATAGCACACACACACACACACACACACACATACTTCCACTCTCATACACACGCTCATCAAATTGCATTACATTAAAAAAGGACACTACTTAGTGCTCAAACCCACATTTAGAAACCTTGCAGATACTGTATATGAGACTGTAGTTTAAATTAAACCAGAGCTTGTGAGTAATGTGAAGTGTCCATGTCATCAATACAATGTTTGAGCACGTGCCTGGGTACAGGTTAATTCAAGCATGAGTTTCTTCACTCTGTGAATGTAAATAGCCTGCCGTCCACGGCATATATAGTATATTCAATAATACCGCCCAACTCCCTCTACACACACACTCATGCAAAACAGTGTTACATAACCAGTAGGTAAAGTCACTGGGGAAGCTGGGCAATATTACAACCTATGTGTTGTGATTATTGTGGTGTTTGCTCTATAACCTGTTAATTCATATGCCTTGCAACCGTGATATATACTGTAGGCCTAAAGGCAGAGACAATAAGAAGACACAGTGGCAGAATTAATTCAAACACATCTTTGTTTTATCACAAAGCCAGATAGCAACTTCTGTCCAGTGAAGTCCACAAAGCATATTGCAGGTACAGTAACAGACAGTTAGTTACATGACCTATAGCATGGTCAAGCAAGTCAATGTTTCTGACATTTTCAGACCACTAAACAAATTGATTTAGAACTACAGAGAGTTACCACAAGTCACAAAGAAAACAGGATCTGCCTCCACTATTCCAGCACCATTTCAACTTCAACATTTCAACATCATCAAATCACCTCTGCTTAGTCTAATACAGTGACAACTAAAAGATACCAAAAACAATTTATTCCAATCAACATGGCTATGTTTAACTATTCTTGTGGGGACCAGCCATCCCCACAAGAATAGTAAACAAACAAACATTTGACCAATTGGGGACATTTTGTTAGTCCCCCACAAGGTCAAATGCTATTTCTAAGGGGTTTTAGGGTTAAGATTAGAATTGATGTTAGGAGCTAGGGTTAATTTTAGGGTAATACACTAGGGTTAGGGTTGAGGTTAGGTTTTTGGGTTAGGGAAAATAGGATTTTGAATGGGACTGAATTGTGTGTCCCTACAAGGTTAGCTGTGCGTGTGTGTGCGCAAGTAGAAAAACATGTTGACTCACCCTACTTGTAGAGAACCACCAATGGCATCCTCCTCTCTTTCATGTTGGCGAAACGGCCTCAAAACTATCTATCACTCTTTCTGGCATACAGTACATAATAGTATTTTTTGTTGTCCTAGGCTACCTGGCTAAAATGCTTGCTCTCTATCCTAACTTCCATTCATGTGCAACGTTAGTAGTTAACATTAGCCTTCTACATCTAGCTACATATTGAACTTTCATCCTCTCAGGCCAGGGGCTCAACAATGTATGAATTAATGGTTCGATCAGAATTGCCGTTATAATCATTGGCCAGTATGGAGAATTAAGTAAAACCACAAGTCCAAATCCCTATCTCCAGCCATGGCTATTTTAGGAAAGAGACTATTTCTGCTAGCTAGCCACTGAAGGACAACACAACGAGACGCAACAATTCACGTTTTTCTGTCAATTACGTATGCTCTCAATGGGATTTGATTGCAGTGATGCAAAATTCCAAGCTGATTTCCCTTGACACTTTTTTGTTGGTGCGCCATGACCATTCACCTTTGAACTTGCTCAGTTTAGCTCAACACTTATTGGCAAATGTTTTTATACTATTTTTATCAAAGGAGGCTAAATGCTCGCTGACTTCCCTTGCCTTCAATGCTATGGGTGGCAACAATGTCATACTCGTTTGGACCAGACAGCATCAGATAGATGGCCTACCTGTAGAGAGACAGTGGAGCTGTTTTGTTCGTATTCAGTGTCTCAGAGTAAGAGAGCTGATCTAGGATCAGTTCCCACTACAAGGCTAAACTGATCCTAGATCAGCAGTCCTACTCTGAGACGTTTAGTGAATACAGGCCATCCTACCCCATTCCTAACGGTATGCAGGCATTACAGGAATATCAGCAGAGCCAGCCCCAGACCAGTTGATACAGACAGAGAACACCAAATGTTGTCCAGCTTGATATATTGCATAAAGGTTATAATGGACTCAATCCCCCTGCTGGTCAATAGCAGAATCTCTACACAACTTTTTCAATAGTGTCAGTATACCTTGTATTCACTGAAGAAATACAATTAGAAAAAATAACGACAAAACTAAATAAGAAATACTATCTGTACTAGTGGTTTCTTCTTTAAAAAAACAGCTAAATAACAGTTTGGAAGACCCAGAGTTACCTCTGCTTCAGAGGATAAGTTCATTAGAGTTACCATCCTCAGAAATTGCAGCCCAAATAAATGCTTCACAGAGTTCAAGTAACAGACACATCTCAACATCAACTGTTCAGAGGAGACTGTGTGAATCAGGCTGCAAAGAAACCACTACTAAAGGACACCAATAATAAGAAGAGACTTGCTTGGGCCAAGAAACACTAGCAATGGACATTAGACCAGTGTAAATTTGCCCTTTTGGTCTGATGAGTCCAAATTTGAGATTTCCGTGTCTTTGTGGGACGCAGAGTAGGTGAACAGATGATCTCTGCATGTGTGGTTCCCACCATGAAGCATGGAGGAGGAGGTGTGACACTGTCAGTGATTTATTTACAATTCAAGGCACACTTAACCAGCATGGCTACCACAGCATTCTGCAGCGATATGCCATACAATCTGGTTTGTGTTTAGTGGGACTATAATTTGTTTGACCAAACATACCTCCAGGCAATGACCCAACATACCTCCAGGCTGTGTAAGAGCTATTTGACCAAGAAGGAGAGTGATCTAGTGCTGCATCAAATGACCTGGCCTCCACAATCACCTGACCTCAACCCAATTGATATGGTTTGGGATGAGTTGGACCGCAGAGTGAAGAAAATGCAGCCAGCAAGTGCTCAGCATATGTGGGAACTCCTTCAAGACTGTTGGAAAAGCATTCCAGGTGAAGCTGTTTGAGAGAATGCCAAGAGTGTGCAAATCTGTCATCAAGGCAATTTATTTTTACCTTTATTAGGCAAAGGGTGGATACTTTGAAAAATCTCAAAGATAAACTATATTTTTATTTGTTTAACACTTTTTTATGTTACTATGATTTTATATTTGTTATTTCATAGTTTTGATCTCTTCACTAGAATTCTACAATGTAGAAAATAGAACATATAAAGAAAAACCCTTGAATGAGTAGGTGAGTCCAAACTTTTGACTGGTACTGTAGGTTAACCATATCAATACTACATAAATCTCTACTAACTAAAAAGTAATTTAATATACTTTTGAATATACGTTAATTTGGTGTGTCACATGATCTGTGTTACCAGCAGTGGGAAGATGTGAAATAATATTATAGACAGATGGGATTGGGAGGACTGCATGTCATACAAACGATTGGTCAGGGGCCTTAGTTTAGTCCTCATGTCGTGTGTGTGTGTAAGAATATACCATGATCTCAGTTAGACTGTAGGCCATATGTAAACCATGATAGTTTCTCATAAATGTGCAAAAAAAAACATGCTACAGCAAAATGAGAACTATGTCTTATTTAGACACTCAAATGGAGCAGGAGGAAAAGTAAGCCTGATAACATAACCATTCAATGGTTCTCTAGAAATCACCTTGACGAGTAGATGCAAGCTCCACAGCACAGAGGCTAGAAAAGACTGGCAGTGTGAAGGAAGGAAGGAATTGGATGGAGAGACAGAGGGGGAGTTGTAGGGATTGTTCCTGAGTGTGAGGGTTCCTCCCTGATTCAGAGGGGTTGGGTTAAATGCGGAATACACATTTCAGTTGAATGCATTCAGTTTTACAACTGACTAAGTATTCCCTTTCACTTGAATACAGTGTCTTTCTGAATTTAAATCAAAGGACAAGCCATGCTTGAGCCAGCCTACAAGTCAAGGATGGCAGTCAGTGAATGTGCGTATCTGTGTACATTTACAGGTACATACTTTCCAGGTGTCCTGAATACCTACACTCTTTCACGTGTCTGTTTATCTGTACATACTTGTAAGGTACGAGTACAGGGGAAAGAAAACCGTCATTGGTTCCAGAACTTTCCTTCGGCCGCCAGAGTTTCGTTGAGGCGACACAGCTGGCGCAGGAAGCCATCGTTAGGGCCGATCTCTCTCTTCTGCCGTACCATGGACAGGGCGGACCGAATGTCCATCCTGTGGCGCAGCATCAGGTAGGCGATGACCAGTGTTGGTGAGCGGCTGTAGCCCTCTCTGCAGTGAACGTACACTTTACCTGAGGGACATGGAGAAGGGTTTTAGGTCAGAGAGAACGGGACACAATATTGCAACAAATAAGGATAAAATGTTACATAAAATACTGGGATAAAATGTTGCGTCAATGTATTTCATTTAATATTTCTAAATTGAGACAATTCTGCATTTGAATTCAACTCAAATTTCCAGTTTCTACATGCACGATCCAAAAAATCTATTAAAATAGAATTGATTCTTCTGAAGTCAACTCTGCATCCATCCCTGGTGTGACTGTGTTGAAACTGAGTCATCCCATTAGACCACAGAAGACCCTTTTCATAATCTTAGCGCGATGAGGTCATGTACTGTAATGTATTATATTCCAATGATCTCATGCAGAGGCTCACACCAAAACAATTAACTGTTACCTTACTCTTCCCATATTTGTTTTGCCTTAAAAGAAAAAGAGGTGGCTAACTATTGCTCTAAGTGTTTTGCTCCGTCGGCCTGCACCTCTCTAACTCAGGTGTGCATTTTCCCTTGTCTCAGAAAGGTTTTATCTTACCCTTCCCATCATTGTGTGCCAAGGCCTTCTCGATGAAGTTCGCCCCCTCCTCGAAGTAGATGCTGAGGTCAAAGTGGTCTGTGTCACTGGCGCCCATGCCGTGGTATGTGATGCCTGTGCCAGCGTAGAACTCCGCGTTGGTGTTAACGTGCATGAAGGAGTTGCCTTCCGCTGCATTCAGAATGTGGGTGATGCCTAGCTTCTTCAGACGCATCGTGTTCATAGCCACAATACTAAAAAACAAAGTGCTGTAGGTGTCATAACCATTACAAACCTAGAGTGGTACTATATACAGGCATATACAATGCCTTCAGAATGTATTCATACCCTTTGACTTATTTCACATTTTGTTGTTACATCCTGAATTCAAAATGGCTTAAATATTTTTTTTCACCCATCTATACAGAATACCCCATAATGACAAAGTGAAAACATGATTCTAAATGTTTGCTAATTTATTTGAAATGAAATACAGAAATATCTCATTTACATAAGTATGCACTCCCCTGAGTCAACACTTTGTAGATCACCCTTGGCAACCATTACAGCTGTGTCTTTCTGGATAAGTCTCTAAGAACTTTCCACGCCTGGATTGTTCAACATTTGCCCATTTTATTATTTTTGTAATTCTTCAAACTCTGACAAATTGGTTGTTGATCATTGCTAGACAACCATTTTCAGGTCTTACCATAGATTTTCAAGTAGATTTAAGTCAAAATTCAACTCGCCCACTCAGGAACATCCACTGTCTTCTTGGTAAGCAAGTCCAGTGAAGATTTGGCCTTGTGTTTTATGTTGTTGTCCTGCTGAAAGGTGAATTAATATCCCAGTGTCTGGTGGAAAGCAGACTGAACCAGCTTTTCCTCTAGGATTTTGCCTGTACTTAGCTCCGTTCCGTTTCTTGTTATCCTGAAAAATTCCTTAATGATTACAAGCATACCCATGACATGATGCAGCCACCACTATGCTTCAAAATATGGAGAGTGGTACTCAGTAATGTGTTGTACAGTGCCTTGCGAAAGTATTCGGCCCCCTTGAACTTTGCGACCTTTTGCCACATTTCAGGCTTCAAACATAAAGATATAAAACTGTATTTTTTTGTGAAGAATCAACAACAAGTGGGACACAATCATGAAGTGGAACGACATTTATTGGATATTTCAAACTTTTTTAACAAATCAAAAACTGAAAATTTGGGCGTGCAAAATTATTCAGCCCCTTTACTTTCAGTGCAGCAAACTCTCTCCAGTAGTTCAGTGAGGATCTCTGAATGATCCAATGTTGACCTAAATGACTAATGATGATAAATACAATCCACCTGTGTGTAATCAAGTCTCCGTATAAATGCACCTGCACTGTGATAGTCTCAGAGGTCCGTCAAAAGCGCAGAGAGCATCATGAAGAACAAGGAACACACCAGGCAGGTCCGAGATACTGTTGTGAAGAAGTTTAAAGCCGGATTTGGATACAAAAAGATTTCCCAAGCTTTAAACATCCCAAGGAGCACTGTGCAAGCGATAATATTGAAATGGAATTAGTATCAGACCACTGCAAATCTACCAAGACCTGGCCATCCCTCTAAACTTTAAGCTCATACAAGGAGAAGACTGATCAGAGATGCAGCCAAGAGGCCCATGATAACTCTGGATGAACTGCAGAGATCTACAGCTGAGGTGGGAGACTCTGTCCATAGGACAACAATCAGTCGTATATTGCACAAATCTGGCCTTTATGGAAGAGTGGCAAGAAGAAAGCAATTTCTTAAAGATATCCATAAAAAGTGTTGTTTAAAGTTTGCCACAAGCCACCTGGGAGACACACCAAACATGTGGAAGAAGGTGCTCTGGTCAGATGAAACCAA